>NC_090728.1:1207461-1219961 GCF_036898095.1 Palaemon carinicauda
TTAAAACATTTCAGTAACCATACAGGATATTTTGATATTACATAACTAAAGCGGATCGGCTTTAATTACGTCGTTTTAGCAACTCACAAATCTCCATTGATAATTCTGGCTTGGTGTGACGCCAGATATACATACATGGACGACTGTTAAGATGTAAAAGATAATAAAGTAATACAGTGACATCATTTTCCTTTAAATTGGATGGAGATAAATGTTCCCTCAGTTTCCTAATGGCTCCACATACTCCGTTTAAAGTTACACTGTGTGTGAAATATAAGCAATGAAACGCACACAGAGACGAATTGTAATTTTGCACCCGTACATCATTGGCAAAGCACTTCATGTTGGAATGTCTTCGTAAAAATTCGGTAAAATACGTCGAATGTTCTTCAGGCGGTAAACCTAAAGGGTCGTAAAAGATGATGTTTTGAAATGGGGACTTCTGGATAATAAAAACGACCCAGTGCCCCACTTTGCGATGTTGGTAAGAAGCAAGCGTATTCGCAATAAGTATAATTGACTTAGGTCTTGTCAAGGGTATCTTGAACCCAGCCAAATAATCACTGGATACGCATCCATAAAAGTGCGCCTTATTACCGAGTTTATTCCTCAAAGCAAATTCTATATCCTTAGTATTCATCTTACACCTCACCCATACCACTTCCAGGGTACAACTACTTGGTCATTTAACCCTCCCCGTTCATATATTTTCACCAAATAATGATATGGAAAGCGGGGCAGTGAACTCCCAACACCCACCACCCTCTTAAATCACACACACACACACACACACACACACACAAACACACACACACACACACACACTTATTCTAAAAATACCTGTAACAGTGTTTTTGTTTATTATTAAGAAAAACTTCCTTTAAAAATATCCCCTCATGAAAACAGCGGATATTTTTTACCTACTTGTATGAAAATCTTACATAAATGGGTGTTCATTTATGACAGCCTGAGTATTCACGCTGAAAGAATCCCTAGGAAAAATTTTATGTCTTACGCCCTAACGTCGCAATACACATTCCGGTTTTGATCGATGGTTATATCACCCTGGGTTTCTCCAAACAATAAAATAATCCTATTTTCGTTAATCTGACGATCAAACGTTAAATTAATCCTCAAGTCCCCATTTTTCTCTACCTCGAGAGTATCCATTAATGCAATTTCGGGTTTGAAGTTGAATGCAATTACCGTCCGTCCACGATCGTAGCAATCAAAATGAATTAGATGATCATAAGTTAACCCTAGAGATTTTAATGTCTCGTAGTAAAGATGGGAATAATTTTCTGGGAATTGCGACCTTATGTCGTATAAAGTGGATCCATTTAGCGTTACTCCTATATGACTTAAATTATTATGACTGAAATAAATGGGATTTCTATTCAATACACCATTAAAGCTCTCCATATTAACAATGGCGAGGTATAATTTTTCGGGTATGACCTTATTGAAAGGCAAATCCAACGTTGCCTGAGTCTGATTAGGAGCTAACGCGTACGTCCTGTAAAGTGTTTTATTAAAGACAGTTTCCACGGAACTATTAGGATTCGAAAGTGCCCGATGGAGTGCCAGTAAAGCCGGTGGTCTTGGGATAACTTTATCAACGTGCAGTCTAGCTTCTTGTAGATTAAATTTAAATTCGTCGATAGTTGCGGTGGAATTAATGAACCACGCATTCGGGGCTAATTCCAACTTGATACGAACGTCGATATTATCCATCAAATATTCATCTACAGAGGCCACATCGAGCATAAGTGGGTGAATGATATGCAGTCTTTCTCTTTTTCCCTTAGTCACCCACTCCTTTTCCATTTTGTTCAATTTTGTAAAATAATCAGCCGGAAGTACATTTGAAATGGAAGTTCCCTTGTAATCCTGGAAAAGATATCCAAGACGCCCAATTGTTTTCACAGTGTGGGATTTAGCAGTAGTTAATAACTTTATAAAAGACCAGTAATTGAAATGAGGATTTGATTCTACGAGTCTTTCTCCAATATAAACCTGACTTGACTTAAAGATTGTATTCGCCAAAGCATTGACGAAGATAACATCTGTGTCATCACCCAACGCACTTCCATCCGGGGCCGTAACTTTTAAATGAAGTTCTATAGCTAGACTCGCTAAATCAATTAGAGTTCCTTCTATGCCATTGATGCGAAATTCGAGATAGCGATCAGTGATAGCCCCTCCCGAGGTAAGATTAGTAGGGAGAATAAAAGACGTCTGACGATCAGTCACTGATGTTTCTACTATCCGCATCCGGTTGGGCCTCGGAAAACTATCTACGACGCCAGCGGTAAAATGGGATGTAGGTAATTCATTCCCCACATGCCCAGCAATTCTCGGAGCAGCAGATGCCATTGTAAATGTCTTTGCTCACGCACTTATTTACAGGAACTAAATTACATCGCGCTAAACACGTCTTTATATCCTAAATTCCTACGAAGGATTTTCTTTTTATTTTCTCTTCTCTTGCCATTTCTTTTAACTTTTTTCCTTTTCTTTCCCCCGCCAGAAACGATGCGTCGCCCAGTCGATTTTAGCGCCTCTACCCCCCTTTGTTTAAGACTAGACCTGAAATCTTTAGTTCCCTGTTGTAAATCACCTATAACATTTTGCCCAAATTCTAAGGCCGACGGTAAGACGGCTTTTGCTACAAAGGGTGCGACTCTTTTTGCCAGTCCAGCTAATAGGCTAAAAATTCCACCGCCCTGTTGCGAACGCCTGGGGGCTCTAAATATCTCAATATCCCCTAGAGACCCTCCACGTTGAAGTTTTATGGGGTCACTAGTAAATATGATACTGAACTCCTCGGGAGAGGGAGGGATAAACGCTACCCTCATGGCGCCTCGCTCCGGAATAAACCTAAGTGCTTGGGTACTTGCTTTTATATTGTTTTCTGCTTCGGCCTAATATGAAGAATGCATATTGTGCTACTATCCTCACGAAAGTGTATTGCTCGTCCTTCTTGATCAGTCAAGCGGATTGATATTGCATCCAATTCCTTTGTCCCTAAGGGATAATACACGTAATTATGATACCCCCGCGTTTTACTACCCCACATACTAAAGCTGTCTAATATATTAACTTTCTTACCCCCGAAATAAGATCTTTCATCAATATCCGAATAAACAAGAACAAAGTCTACCCCGGATGTTGGGGAGGGTGGGAAAGGCGCCAGCAGATTATGCGACTTAATCATAGGTTCCCCTGTGGTGGTTTCAAAAATTTGATAAGGTTTGTCTGTATTAAAACCCAAAGTTGCTCCAATTCTTTTTCCAAATTTTAATTTTACGGCCTGAATAGGACCTTTTCGATAAATTGTCTCTCTTGTTTCCTGTCTCTTTGTGAACTTGAGTAGAACTCTGGCTCTCTGATAGTCATATTCTAATAGACCTGTCGCGGGTATATTTTCCTTATAAAATTCGACCGGTAGGACGTTCTTCAAAGCGTATGTTATGTCTTCATTTATACTGGATACCATATAGTCAGCATCAGTGGATAGAATGCTTAATCTAGGCTTGTAGGTTTCCTCTGTACGTGACGTAATAGTGGGCTCACCCCCTACGGATATCCGCACCTTTGTAATAATTATTTCTATTCCGGAATCAACTTCGCCACTGACGAGGCCGTATATTTCATTTGGGTAATGAATATTGATGAGAGCTACTTCATGCTCCAAATTATGATCTAAATTTATACTATTCTGAAGCTTATTTGTAAAGTTACCTGCATTATTTTCAGGGAAAATATCCCTATTACCCAGAGAGGTCAGTGTTACGATATGGCTTTCGCCACCCATTGTGGCTAAGAAATGACTGAAAGTATTCTACTTGTGTTGGGTATATTTAAACCAAAAGACAGTAAGACTTTTTATTAAAGAAGTCACTATTACATAATTATCCCCGAATGGGGATTACATAACCCAAAGATAAAAGTACAGCATGACACAGTTTATAACTATTTTTTGACTGGTAAAATATCTGAAATGAAAAAAATCGTTTCATTCGCAGAAAGAGTGCATTAGAGTTCAAAGACACTTACATAATTATTCCCAGTCACTGAAAGGGAATTACATAAACATAAAAATACAAGATATTTTTGTTTTCTTTTTTCAAAGAGAGAAAAACAAAATATAAGAAAATGAAATCCTCTCATTCGCAGATGAGAATTACATCATCCAAACATAAAAACAAAATGGTCTACTTTATTACTATTTTTAAAAAGTAGAATACGAGAAAATAAAAATCTTCTCATTCGCAGAATGAAGAGTACATTTAGTCAAACTTAGAAGTGAAAAATGATACACCCTATAACTTTTTTTCAATGAAATAAAAAAGAACTTTGAAATTAATCAAATAGAAGCACTAGCCGGTAAATCCTTCGCTGCCGCGAGTGAATACCTTTCCAAGTTTCCCAATTCTGTGGGTAACGTACATTTTTCAGTGGCTAATAAAATAAGCTGTTTACCACTTCCAGCCATCCTCCTCGCTGAATTCTCCAACTCAGGCAAATAGTACTGCATCCATATTGGATCAGCACGACCAGACCGCCCAATTCCAATAGGTACAGCGAAAATTTTTATACTATCATTTTTCTTTTCCACTGCATACTGTTCCAGTTCATTTAGACACCTCTTAAAGTTGAAAATGCGGGCCTCGGTAGTATCATTTTGTAGATTTACGGCAAAATGAGTATCTTTTGAAGTTTCCACATACGATCGAAGCTTCCCATCACTATCGTTATCGTAAGAGTACCCATAGTTAAACTGGGTAATGAGGGTGGCTACGTATGGTACGTTCGCTGTGGGGAAACTCGGGGGTTTCCTCAGGATGGCACTTCCGACGGGATGTCGATCGTCACGAATGCACCGAGACAAATTAAAAAGACGTCTTCTACTGCTCACAATATCACCGTATGGGTAGGCTTTATAAGTCTCAGCAGCTAGGACGTATGACTCAATGGCTATAGAATTCCCACCCACTACCAAGCAGACATCGCCCCTCTTTAGGACCCGGTCTTTAAAGGAGGTGATGGAGAGTTTAAGAGGGGAGTACTGCATGCTGAGGAGGTCCCGTTGTAGACTGAAAAGTTGCGCCGCCAATCTCCGCACATCACCTCAGCCATACTCACCCCACCCCCCTACCGTTTCCTATTTCGGATGGTGCAACATGTTAGCACACGTATTTCCTACCCATCTACACCAGACTGTAATTTCTAATAAGGAACCCAACGCAGTTTGTCTTTTAATTCTTTTCTTTTAGTTTCCTTGCGTTTTCGACTACCTTTCCCAATTTTCACCTTACTTCCATAAATTTGCATCCAAGCTTTTGCATTCTTTATATATGAATAAGGAATTCCCGCTGTATCCAACAGGATTTTATAAAAAGGCAGGTCCTCTTCCTCTATAGCACCCACTTGTTGAATCAATTTCTTTAACACTACCATTACATTTAAACGATCGATGGGTTTTCTCAAATTTCCCTTATCATCCCACTGGAAGTCATTCCGTCCTTCAAAAAACTTGAGAAAAGCAAGGGCGTGCCTTCTGTTGGATGGTGTTAGTTGCATATCTATCAGATGGTCGAGAGGGGGATTGCTGTACACCGCCTGTTTAGGGAGGGGGAGAGGATCGGACTCGCGTTTTAGTTTTCCCCCTAACCCTTTACGTCTTCTTTTCTTTGGCTTACTTTCAAACTTGGACTTCATCGCTTGTATCATTTGCATTAGATTACGTAGTAAATCACTATTATCTCCTCCTCCCCCACCCCCTTGCTGCTTATCTCCCTTTCCATTCTCCTCTACATTTTGTTTAGAGTTTTGAACTCTACTTTCCCCACTGTCTTGGTGGAGACTAAATCCTTCCACCGTCTTCCGTGGTATTAGGCAATACTCTTTCATCTTCCTAACAAACCCCCAATTAGACTCGCTGCTAAAGGCAGAAGTACTGAAAGTATAGCACCCCCTCTCTGCGATGATAAGATTTTTCTTTTCTCTTTAAGCGGTGTCTTTTTCCGGGCTACCGTCCTTATTTCATTCCTATATTTCTTCACCTTTTCTACTGATTTACTATCACGAGTCAGATTTTCCTTTAAAAAGTTGGAAAAGATCTCCGATAAGCAATCAAGATGGGTCCTCTTTAGTAAAGGAATTAATTCAGACCTTTTTTTGGCGGGGAGGTTATTTAAGAAGAGAAGAAAATCAGCATGTTTGTGTATGTGGGATTTCATTTCCGAGTTTTCCCGACTAACCTTTCAACATCCTTACTATGTATCCACGAGTTAAAACTTTGGGGATACCCTCTCCATGATACGAGATACTTGACTTTTCCCTTCTCGACTTTCCTTCTGATAATATCTATAGGGAAAGTTTCTGGTATAGCCGTAGGTATTAGTTCCGCTCTATAAAAAACTCCCTCAATTTTTTCACCGGCAAGATCTTCCAGATAATAAGTCAATGGGGCCCGACTCTTGTCTACGCTTCTAATTTTGAATATTTCTAGTGTATTTTGTATTTTATACCCGCGATGGAATACAGACCGTCGGAGCTCACTCGCAATACGCACAGACTGGCCTACGTCTAGTGCATTACTATTTTGTTTGGGTTTAAACACGCTTGCTTTATACATTTTCCGAAATTGCTGTCTAATGATTTCTGGGTCTGTATACCTATGCACTTCAAGGGAAGTCAGGCCCCCTCCCAATCCTCGGTGCGGGGATCTATTATAGTTTTTTACAAGTTGGGGGAGGACGTCAACATAGACGAGGGTATTTCGCAGAGTTAAATGCTTATATATCTTTTGCTTTAGCGTACGTATAACACGCTCTGCAATGGCCGCTTTGATTTCATATGAGGACACGCTGTAAAGTTTTATATTTTTTTCTTCCAGGTACTTAGATGTAAGTTTGTTATAAAATTCCGACCCGCGGTCCGTAAGAAGGCGGCTGACCCCAAGAAATTCGGGTAAGGAAAGGATCGACATTAAGCCTTTTAACAGAGTCTGTGCTTTCTTGTTTCTGAGAGGGACAATCTTGAGGTACCGGGAGAAGATATCTATGCAAATAAGAAGATAGTTTACGCCCTTGTTAAATTTAGATAAACGCCGCATATCCGCGAGATCGCAACTGATAATAACTCTAGGAGCTGGAGACACCATTTGACGTCTCGGGAAATGTTTTCTTGTGAGCGTATGCAATGTATGAGCATCTTTCGTCGCCAGATAGTCTTTTACATTACTTACGGTAATTCCCGGGTTCAGAGCTCTAGCGGCTTCGTAGATGGATTTTATACCCCCTAAGCTTGATGGGTGTGAATAGTTTTCATATACGGTTTCCAAAATCTTTCTCTTTACGTCTCCCATTCTCCAAAAACTACCTCACACGAGGAACTCCCTGCTATATTTGTTCTCAGCTGGAGTTCGCTAGGAGTATTTAAACTTAAATCTACCAGCAAATGGGAAAAGGGTTTAGCCATAACAGCCTTTTTATATACATCCACAAATTTTTTCGATAAAGGCGAACCGAATATTTGCCTTCCTAATAACTCAACTTGAGACATATCCCTAGTTCTCAGCAAAAGCATATGCGAGGCATTTATACTTATATTCCTGGCGTATTTACCACCGTAAAACATATTTTGCGTAATAAAAATAACAGAGATATTTTTATGTCGACCCTTAGTAAAGACATCTACAACAATTTTGTCATGGACAGCCTCGAGAAAAACATCATCGAGGATGTATAATATCGAGTAGACCCCAGCTTCCGTATCGATCTCACTCATCGGGTCTACGATATTGGCGTAGAGAGAGAGTTTTGCCCCAATTGTTGGATGGGTTTTCAAAGTATGACTATCCACACCACACATAACAATGTGTGTAAACTTACTTTCATACTTTAATATAAGTTGTTCAACTAAGAAAGATTTTCCCGAGTTGGAGAAGCCAGACACAATAACACGCGCTGGCTCCCTAAAAATGTCCAAGTCTTCTTCGTTAAAACACTTGTACATTTTAACAGATCCCACATTTAACTGCGCCTGTACTTCAAATGCAAAGATATAAGTACTGTGGAATGAATACCCTCATTAATAAAAAATACCAACCCGGTTGACAATACATTTACAAAGGGAAATCGAACTTAGCAATGAGAGAGAGAGAGAGAGAGAGAGAGAGAGAGAGAGAGAGAGAGAGAGAGAGAAGTGTGTTTCCCCTTTCACGCCAATGTAGATGAATTTCCTTCGGGTAGAGGAAAGTACTCTGCAACCTTTTCTTCTCTCTTTTTCCACAAATTTTGATAAACGCGAGGAAGCGGGTCTGGTGGAGAATAAGACGCTACCGCTAATTTGGGGTGAATATTGTTGGTGGGGACCTCCCTCGCTACTTACTCATCCTCCTCCTCCTCCTCTACAATATCCGGATGCCCGTATGCGTAAGAATTGTATTGACTTACGTGGAAACGTTTTGCGTCAAAGGCTGAAAGGCACTTCTTTTCTACTTTGGTGGTACTCATCTGCCCCTGAACATTTCTAATTGTACGCACAGTGACGTAATTGACCCGATGATCTTCCAGGATTTGTGTATACTGTTCATGCTTCATACTAGAATGTAGGTGGCTGGGGATACCTTTTACCCTGTTAATCTGCTCCTGGTTGGCTAGTAACAGAGAATACATTTTAGGTTTCAACGCTTTCACCTCTGCTATTAATGTACTACCAGTTTCCGATTTTAAAAGCCCCAACTCGCCTTTTCTTTCATTATTAAAAAGAGGGTGGTCTTCATCGAAGTTGGAAAAATCCATATACGATTTCAGGGGTTCTTGAGCAAACTCCGAGTTAAGGTCGGGAACTTCCAGAGCAAAAATGAAACTATCTGTGTCAGTGTAAATGAGTTTGACTTTATCACCATACTTACGCTTGAGTATTTTATAAAAGAAATAATAGAGATCAAACTTGGCCGCTTCCAGAATGGCAAATCCTATATAATTAGGCATATTGATGACAACCTGCGGAAGGGTGGAAGTGCAGATAACGCGGTCTTCACTCAAACGAATGGAAGATTTTAGCCGCGGGTTACGGGCCTCTTTTAAGTAAACCGCGGGCTTCGTAACAACTCGACTTTTTTCCGCGTATTTCAAAGGGTTGAGTAAAGTCTTCCCAAAGACGCAGTTACTCATAGCCTTAAAAGCTTTTTTCTCGGTTGATGAGGTGGCCGCTGTCCTCGCTTCGATGTTAGTTTTAATGAAATCGTTCATGTAAGCACTTTGATTGAATTCATAGATTAAATGAACAGCTTCCAGTTCCAGACCTAACTCCATATACAGCTGAAGAAGGGGGAGTGAAATAAGATACTCCTTTTTACTACGGTGGGTGGCCATAAGTTTTTTGCACTTTACACCCATTTGTCCTCCTTCCTTCTCTAGCACGTTTTTACAATAGGGAGATAGATTTCTAAAGGTGACTTCTTCATGAGATAAGCATAGGGGAAGTTCATCTGTCGCTCTAGCAACTTCTTCCGAAGGTACTTTTGTAGTGACGAGGAGCCAGTATCCCTTGTCTTCATTCGTGATAACATTTTCAATACCTTTTCCTAAAAACAGATCTTTTTCTTCATCGGAAAGTTTACGAATCCCACCGGAGGGGAGGTTTCTAGTCATGACTGTTGCGTATAGAGAGTTGAAATCCAAATATAGAATGTAAGAGCTTTGGTGGAGGTCTGGATTAAAAGAAGAATTTATTTCATGGTTGTTGGCTGTGAATGACTGACGCACAACGTGAACCCGCCCCTCACATTGTGTCTAATAAGATTATACAATTCTTCATCATAGACGTGATCCAACTCGATGTTACTCATTTTAAGAAAGCTGTCGAAAGCGTAGGATGGAAGTGAAACATAGTGTGGTAAATCAAGACCGTACTTACTATAAAGAATATCACGCCACCAAATGAGAATATCCCCTAATAGGCTAGTGTCTACAATGAGGTATAGGAGGAGAAAATCCTTCAGAGTTTGGCATTTGGCGATAGTCCAAACACGCTGGGCGCGTTTATACTCCTCATCCGATAGATCACACGCCTTTAGCCTGTTGTAAAATGCCGATTGAGGGGGTAACTGCCTTTCCTCGAGTTTTGAAAGACTATCTATATAGTCATAGCAGAAAGGTAATTTACCCCGAATAATTTCACCCCTAAGTTCCTCATTCTTTATCTCACTTAACATTTCCTCCGTTAATCGTGCTTTCCTTCCATCCCTAAAATATTCAGAAGCTAAACTATCCAAAGAAGACCCAAGAAAGGCTAGAGAGTCGAGAAAAATTAAATTCCCAACAGACATTCGCTGAATTTTTAGACCTTGTTTCGTCATGATACTGATTTGGACTTTATCTTTAAGATCCTTAAGGATGAGGCCTAAGTCATAACTCGAATTGTGGGCAAAAACTGGGAGATGAGTTTTTTGTTCGCGGCATGATAAATTACATCGCCTACAGTACGCCCCAATAAAATTGTTATTAGGACTGGCGTGGTCGTGATGTCTATGTTTATCGCTCCCGTCTTTGAATGGTGACTTGCACAATTGGCATACGTCCTGCTCAAGGAAAGCCCTTTCATCCTCCGCTGTCATATGAATGGGGAAAGTTCGCCATTGCTTTCTGATTGTCTCCCAACAAGCATTAAGGTCTGCCAGAAACTTGTCAACGCAATCGTTTCCGCAATAATAACTCGAAGCCACTCTTTGACCTAGGCAATCGAAAATGATGTAGCAGTACGCTATTGATTTATGTATTGTCTCCACACCATACGCACCGGGAGATTTCTCTAAAGCTGATTCCATATCAAAGACGCAAATATAGGAAAACTTTTGCGTCTTATGCTGATTTCTAAACCTTACTGTGCTTCCGACTGGGGGAAAATTCAACGTTACAGCGAGATCACAAGTGGCTTCATGCTGTTCTTGCTTAGAGGTTGACGAATGCTGTGATAGACAGTTATGGCAAAAGTACAGAGGGTCGAGAGATCTTACCCGGGCAAAGGATTTCACGAAGGAATGAAAATCCTTAATGAGGCATGTATGTTCCCCATCTAAGAGGAGAAGTGGGACTATGCTTGGAAATTTTTTCATTCCCCGCCTCGACAATTGCAGCAGGTACCTTCCGTCCGCGGATTTTTCCATTTCGTAAACGTAAATGGAGATATGATTTGCCAACTCGAGGCGTGAAATGTCTTCCCATTGGATGGGGAATGTGAGTTGGGTAAAATTAACGTATTCCGAGCAACGTTGAATACTATTTACAGCGCGATAAATATTTTTCCAGCGTGGAGATGGCTGTTGTTTAGCGATAAAGTAGGCAGCCAGACACTGAATTAGGCAGGAATTCCCAATTCCAGAGGGATTAAAAACCGCATGACTTCCGCGGACTTCTTTCTTAGGAAAAATGTATGCACCCATTCCAGACATTACAGGTTGGCGGTGAAAAAATAATTTAAAATTTTTGACGCCTTCAACTGTCCACCCACTCCCCCTTAATTCACTGCTTATTTGTGGGAATTTCTCTTCAATGAAATTTTCCCATTTATCTAAGAGCTTATTGATTTCACTAGCGTTAATAATCGTCGCTGGGAGCCAAAGCTCCATAGGTTCGTTTTCCGTTTCCCCCAATTTTTGAAAGCTTAGCTTCTTCATACTAGAGTTCAAAAGTCCCACAATCTTGGCTGTAAATGTTTTGTTTTTAAAATAATCACGTATTCGCACACTAATATCATCCCTACAAATTACCATAAATAATGTTGGGTCACCTACTGAGGGGGCTGAGAATTCTTCAACAACGTACAGGTAATTGAAGGCGGTCTCTCTATTAATGAGAATGAGTGCTGGTCCCGTATCAGGGGTCGAGGGGGATCCCCCAGGTGTGGGAGGCTGCCCACGTGAAACTTCACCTGCTGAGGTTGTGGCCATTGCAGGTAGAGACGGTGTTGTTTTCTCCGGTAATTCCCCTACAACCGTTTTTGTGGATGTAGGAATTGCGTAATGAGGCGTTTTATTTACAGGTAATTCCCCTCCATCCGTTTTTGTGGATGTAGGAATTGCGTAATGAGACGATATTTTTACCGGTAATTCCCCTCCAGGAGTAAGCACTGGAACGAGAGAAAAAAGCTTCTGTTGTAGTTTATTTGAAAGGTCTAAGCAAATTTTAAGCATGCATTGTAAAGTCAAATTGTAACACACGTAATGATTGCAATAATCCTGGGGGTTGAATATTTCGAAAATAGATAATGGTACTATACATTACATTTTTATATTAATCAGTACTTACTTGCATGATATTTCTTTCGTTTTTTGAGTGGGAGATGGGACTCACTCTTTTCAATTTTTCTTTTCGCCCTCCGCTTCTCTAAAATAAGAAAGGAACAAAAGTAATAGCTAATTCACGACACTTAACATAATCGCAATATTCACATCATAAATATTTTCGAAATTTCACTGATAAGGC
>NC_090728.1:1229961-1242461 GCF_036898095.1 Palaemon carinicauda
CTTACCAACATAGGTTGTGTAAGTAATAAAGACCTTTGCTAAAATGGCACCGTTGAGCTGGTGCAGAGATATATACTGTATGTTAGAGACAGACTCGGATTCAAAGATTATTTAATAATTTTGATATGCGTTGATATAAACCTAACCTAGTCTTACAGACAGATCCACAGGAACTCTGTTTCAGTTGTGGCTACAAGTATTTGCAAATAAGAATCTTCATAATTTATTACTATAAAAGTGAAAAGTCGTAAAATCTTGAAAGTTAAATTGAGATCCGTGTTGACTTGCCAACGACCACTCTATAATTTCATCTTCTTATCCTAAAGAAACAACAAACTTCTCACTGAAATTTGATTTTGGAAACAGTTGAGGATTCATATTTTATTTAATCTTGATGTGGCCAATATTTTTTTTGCATGAGAAAAAAGGTGAGAGGCATGCTTATTTGTAAAGATGGCATTATGCTTTGTGTATGACAAATAAAATTTTCAAATGAAATAAATAGGAAGGGGTCCATAACATGCACCAGATTATTATTGTAATTATGATTTTGTCTATTACAAACAGAAATAAGGAAAGCACACCAATACGAAAATATGAATTAGGCTTAAAGTATAAAAGAAAATGAAAAATAAAAAATGTCAAATGATGTTAAATGAATAACAGATTAACTTTAAAACAAGACGTGTGTCATCCATCTCAACAAAAATAATTTGAACTAAGTTTGATTAGGACGATCATTTTACAAATTGCTTACTCCCAGTATAATGATGGTAATGAAATACCAGATGCAGCTGCTAAATCAGTTATAGATTTATCACAGCTGGACATTGAACTCCCGTTAAGGATTATGTGAAGCACTTTGTGTCAATAGGTGTAGGAGGAGAAAATGATGATGATGATGACGATGATAATGAGAATTATGTTAACAAAATAAAACACATTTATAGTAACTAAATTGAAAGCCTCTGTTCCCTCGTGGGAATCATCAACACAGAAAAGCTGGGCCCTCATTTCAGGAAGACTTCGTATTGGTCACACTTGATTGGTCCACTTGATTTTGAAGTTGGTACCTCGTGGAACTATTCCCAAATACAGCGAGTGTGGCGCGATTTTATGATAAAACATATTCCGTATGAATGCCATATATTTAGAAGACAAAGAAGAAATTTGGTTTTGTAGCAGAAAACGGTCTAGAATTTTATCTGACTCTGAGAGTTTCTCAGATTTTTAATGTTCAGCGTTTTTTAGAAGCCTCTTTTCAATTATTAGGTTTTATCATCTTTATATATAGCTTCTTTTTCTCGGATCTATTTTATAACCACTTATATTTATTTATTCTATCGACAAATTGGGCTGTATGATTACCCCATTTTAACAGAAAACAAACTGCATTTTGGAAATCGTGTTTTCTGTTGTACAATCGATGCTTAATCAACTAACAGATAAAACAGGTAAAGGATGACAAATATTTATATTACACAGAAAAGGATATTTTTTGGTGGTCATTAAACCATGCTTCTAAACATCGTGGCACTCATGGGATTTTGTACTAGCAGAAATATGGACAGATATTGTTTATGAAACGGCTATTATCCCTTGTTGATGCTCACTATCACGCAGTTTACTGTAATGTTGCTACATTTAACAGCATATTCAAGAAGGCTATGTTTCGCACAAATTCCTAAAAGCTTCATTTGAATATGTGGATTATTCTAGAAACAATTCACTCCACCGCTAAAAATAACCAATCAATGCATACCGAAAAAAACCCTGTCTCAACAAAACTTCGATATTTCACTGAACACTTTTAAAACAGTACACTGAGCTGAGTATGAGAGGGAGAGGGAGATGACTATTATTTAAGGCTGGGATTCTCTATCGGATCTATGCGTCCATGGGGTTGCTAATTGAAAAAACTTCAAATTATTAATTTGAATATTTAAGTATTGATACATTTGGCATACAGAAGTGTCGCTAATTGCCCCTTTGCTTTTAGATAGTAACTACTATACAGTAGTTATATCCAGTTATATCTGCCTGCCGTTAACGTCGTTGTGAAGTTTTTTCACACAGCACAGTCTTCAGCAACCTTACACGGGAGTGAGGAGGAGCAGCTCTTTTTCCCTCTCTCTCATTATTCAAGTGGATTTTAGGATTTATACACACGCTGGATTAACTATTATGGATTTTTCCTCTACCATGGAAACAATTACATACTAATTCATTGAGGATGGGATCCGGACGCTGCTTAACGATGATCGTCTGTTAAATGATTTTTTCCACACTCGCCAGAACTGATATCGCAACAGGGTAAGCATAAGGGGCTTTAATGCTTGTTCTTGCGTTACATATTCTATATGCCAGTGTTTTTGAGAATAATTTAAAGTATTTTAATTAATTAAATTCTTACTAGATTGAACTTGTGATTTCTGTGCAGTCTATAAATTTATTTAAGTATTTGACAACTCGTTAAATTTGCTAGTTGTTTTACTGATAATTTGAGAGCTGTTGTGATTTAGTGGTGATTTGAGCAAATATTTACGTGAGTGATTTCGTGATTAGTTAATTGCTGTTTTCGGTGATTCGTTGATTTCAAGATTTTGATTTATATGAAAATTGTAGATTTTAGTCAGGCGATTACAGTAATTGATATTTTGATTAGTGTTGAAATTTTGTTGATTTATTTTAGTTACTTTTTGTTAGTGTTGTATTTATTGTTCTGATTTTTCCCGTGGTTGATTCTCCTTTACTTTGTATTTTTTAGCGGATGAGTGAAAGGAAGAAGGTTAAGCCCTCGCAGTTGTGAACCTTAAAATCTCTTATAATAGTGCATTTCGAAGACTCGTTTTCGTCATTCCACCACCAGCTGCTACAGTGAAATTTATATAATATTAAATTGTATTCATAAATGTCTAACCATTTAAATTTAAATTTATTAAATATTTAAAATGCATTTTTTCCATCTCTACCTTTTCACTTAAAAATGCAAGGTTTAATGATATGATCGTGGTCATTACATATTGATTTTATATTTACATGTAGACCACCCCCCATTTTTCCGCTTGGTCCTTCGAACTTTTGGATTAATATTTTTTAAGCACTGGTGTGGAATGTTGGTCGTGTCTAGTTGGGCGGTGTCCGGGTCCCCCTCCCTCTCGCGTTATAAGTGTTAGTTTTTCATTTGAAAGTTGATTTATTTGAGGTGTATTGTCTGTTAGTTAAAGATGACGGAATCGGAAAAGCGTGAACGTACTACTATACGCCGTAAGGTTAGTGTATTGTATAATAAATTGTGTAATGCTGTTGATTCTTTAGATAAAGCTGAATTGCAAACAGAATTGAGTTTTCTGAGTGATTACAGTCAAAGATTGCAGACGTTGGATGATTTGATCTTGACTAAAGTTAGACTGGACTCCTTAGTTCCGCAGGAGGATTTGGATAGGCAGGATTCTGAATGTGAGGAATATCATCGTAAAATTAAATTACTGTCAAACAAAATGCAATCTCGACTTGATAATCTCTCCGTACAGATTGATAATAAAACTCCTTGCAGAACTAAAATTGATTTGCCCAAGTTGAATTTGCCTCGGTATTATGCAGATTCTAAGGAAGATAAATTTACATGTAAGCGATTTTTTGAAGTTTTTGAACACTTGACTGCTCCGTATAATTTAAATGAAGTCGAGAGGTATAATTTACTTGAGCAGCAATGTCATAGTAGAGCAAAGGCTATGATTAGTTCTATAAAGGTGTCCCAGCAAACTTTTGGTCAGGCTAAACAAACTTTGATCGCAGCATTTGCTGATGAAATGCCTCAGAAGTTTGTCCTCATTAAAGAGTTAACTGACTTGAGGTTTGTTTGGGGCAAGGATGATCCATATATTTTTTATGCTCATATTAAGAAGTTGATTGATGCAGTGAAAGATAATGCTATTGATTTGGACACTGTTATGCTTTATTTTGTGTGGTCTTCATTGCCTACTAAATTTCAAGATATCATAGTTGCGATCACAAATAAGTCTCATCCTACTTTAGATGAGGTCACTGGTAAATTTTTGGAAGCTTGCAGCAGGTATAACGCTCAATTAAACACTAGTAAAGAAAGTCCATGTAAAACCGCAGTGTTGGCTACTAGTTTGAATAATAGTTTAACCAGGAGTTTATGTATGCTTTGTAATGCTAAAGATCACAAAATTGCCAGTTGTACAAAGTACTTGCAAGTATCTGATAAAATAAAGCGATTAAAAGAATTGCACAAGTGCTTTAAATGCTTAAAGGCAGGTCATAATAGTAATGAGTGCAGATTTCAAACGTCAGGTGTATGCTTCAAATGCAAAAAGGGTAAACACTGGAGTTTTTTGTGTAGTTCAAAGCCAACAGATTCTAGTAATAGTAAGCAAACTACCACAAAGGTGGTTAATGTTATAGAGAGTGTTAATGAAATACCATCAACTGTTACAGCATCTAGTCATTTGGATATTGTTGATTCTTTATTACCTTTACTAACAGTGACGACTGAACATGATCGTGTAAAAGTGGATACAGTTTTGGATTCGGGTAGCCAGAATTCCTTTATTGAGGAAAGTTTATCAGATTTTTTGAACTTAAAGGTAGTAGATCCTAAGATACATTTGATTATCAAAGGGATTAATACTAATCAAAAGATTTGTACCAAGTCAGTGAGTTTTCCTTTTAAGATTGGTGATGTAAGATATGAAATTACTTGTATTTGTATTCCTAAGATTAAAATTCAGATGAAAGCTCCTCATATGTATAAATTAATAGAACTGCTAAGGCAGAATGGTAAAGAGGTTGCTTATGATAAATTCAATGATATAAACAGAATTCATGACATTGATGATATAAAGCTACTGATAGGTGCAAAGGATTGGCATTGTGTGATGAGCATGGAGAGTGGAGTACTAGGTCAAAAAGACAGACTGACTTCTTTTTACAGAATTAATGATAAACTAATATTAATTGGTTCTATTTCTGACTGGATAAAGAATCTTTCCGATTCAGTAGATACATCTTTGATGTCTCATAGGAAGATTTCTGAAGAAACAAAATCTACTACTTCATACATTGGCACTATGGAGATTGATTCTGATGGATTTGACTATGAAGTGCCAACACTTGATGGAATATATAATCTTGAAAGCCTGCCAGATATAGCAGAGGTTGCGGATTATTCTCAGTTAGGTCATGATTGTAAGATATTCATAAATATGGAAGAAGAGGATTCTATTGAATGTGTTACTAATGAAACTGAGCAAGAAGTGACAGATTTTATTTTATGCAACATTTACAGAGATAATGAAAAATTTTATGTCGTACCAATTCCTTGGTTGACTAGATATAAAGATCTTCTTGGATCAAATGAGAGACTTGCTTTCAAGGTTCTGTGCAGTCTGAAGAAGAAATACATGAACAGTAATGTTCTAAAGCGAATTGATGAAGTTTTCCAGTCGCAAATTGATTTGGGAATCATTGAAAAAGTTGAAGATTTTGAAGAATATAAAAGGAAATTTCCAAAATATTTCTTCATTAGCCACAGTCCTGTAATTAAAGAAGAAAGAGATACTACGAAAGTAAGAGTTATTTACATGGCGAATCTTGCAGAAAAAAGACATGATGGCAGTAAAGGCATTAGTCTGAATCAATGTATTCACCCAGGTTATAACAAGAATTTTAAAATAAGTGATGCATTGACCATGATGAGGTTTGACAAGTTTATACTTGGATTTGATATTTCAAAAGCCTTTCACAGATTGGCCATTGATGATGAGAATTCCTCAAAATTTCTCTTTTATTGGTTTAAGGATGTTGAATCTAGAGATTTTACACCAGTTGTGTATCGCTCAAAGCGAGTAATATTTGGGATGTCTGTTTCTCCATATCTGTTGCAGTGCTGTCTTTATAAAATGCTAATATTGGAGACAGATGGTGATACTTTAGAAATTCAGGAATTGAAAAAAAGAATCTTCCAAGGCAGTTATGTTGATAATTTTCTAATTGGTTGTGCAGATGAAGATGAAGTTGAAATGGTTCACAGGGAAGCCAGTACAATATTTGAGCAGCATAAATTTCCATTGCAGCAGTATGTTACTAATCATTCTCAATTTCAGCGTGACATTGACTGTAAAGTTGGCACAGAGACTCCACAAGAGGTTAAAATTCTTGGCATGTGCTGGGACAGATATAATGATATACTAAAGGCCACATGTGTTAAATTAAATGTTGAAACCAATACTCTTAGGCAGATTTTGAGTTCAGTAATGAGTATATTTGATTTGAATAATACTAACTTGCCTGTTTTAAACAGATGTAAGATCTTCCTCAGGCAATTACAGTCTGATTATGTAGATAAATGGGATACTTCTCTTCATGGTGCTCAGCTAAATGAATGGAGAAACATAGCTTCACAATTCAATAATGGTGAAAGGCTAGAGATACCAAGATATATGGGTAGCAGAAAGTCTAATTTTGATATAATTGTAATGAGTGATGCGAGTAAAAACTTTATTGGATGTGTTATTTACTTGCAGGAGAGAGATTCAAAGTTGGTATCCTTCGTATCTGCCCATAATAAGATTCTGAATAAAAATCTGAAAGGGCGAACTATGCCTGTACTCGAACTCACTGCAGTAGAGTATGCATTGCAAAGGGCTTTTGATCTGTATAAAATGCTCACTTCTTGTATTGTGCCTATTGCAGTTAATGACATAATGTTGTTTTCAGATTCTACGATTGCCTTAAGTTGGCTAGCTGATTATGAGAACTTGAGAACAAAGCTTCAAAAGAGAAGTGTATATGTAAATAATAGAATCGCAAATATTGTCGACCTCTGTAAGTCTACACACTCGGTGAAGTTAGCTCACGTAGGATCAAATGAAAATGCTGCAGATTTCACGACTAGATTAGTATCCTTCTCAAAGTTAAGAAACTCTTGTTACTTGACCGGACCCAAGATGTTACGGGAAGATTTAAATTTACTAGAATGGCTTGTAATTCCTAATCCAGGCATGATTAATGATGTGGATATACCGAAGCTGGTTGTAAATAAGGCAAATGTTGAAGATATGTCAGTTGGTACAGTTGTTGATTTAACTAAGTATTCTTCACTTGACAAAGCAATTAAAGTACTAATGAAAGTTAAGCTTTTCATAAACAAATTAAGATTAAGAATAAATTCTAAGAGCCAGCAGTCAATTGCCTTATTAGATGCAAGCTACAAAAAATGCAGTAATGATTTGCTAAAGCTTGATCAACAGAATTGCTTTCCAGATTTACAAGATTTTTTCACTTCAAAACGGAAAGCAAAAAAGTGTATTCCTGAGCTAGTTAGTAGAATGAATGTATTTTGTGACACTGATGGTATTCTTAGAGTAAAATGTAAAATGGGAAAGATGTCTAAAGGTATGATGTCGAGAACTCCAATACTCATTAGTAATAATAGCGATTTCGGTAGAATACTGATAATGGACACTCACGTGAAGTTTAATCACTCGGGTACTTACTACGTGCTACATAAATTGAAACCGGCATTTTTTTTGCTAAAGGGATTTCCAACAGTTAAGAAGGTTGTGAATGAATGTTACCACTGTAAACGTTTTAATAGTAGACCAGTTAAAGTTAATGCTAATGACTATAGAGAGTGGAATGTGAATCCCATAAAGAGGTTTTTTTCTGTATGTTTCATTGATTACTTTGGACCATATTTCACAAGGTATGGAAGTGACAAAGTTAAAACCTATGGGGTAATTTTTAAATGTATTTGGTCTCACATGATTAATGTTGAAATAGTGACTTCAGGTGATTCTAAAGGATTTTTATTGGCTTTTCAAAATCATGTTTACAACTATGGTTTGCCTAACAAAGTATTTTCAGATTCTGGCTCAAATCTTGGTGGTGCATTCACATGGATTGAGGAATGTCTGAAAGCAAGTGAGGTGCAGGAATTCTTCAATCAGAGGGGTGTCGATGTCACTGAATTTTCACAGTATCCTCGTGGTTCTCTGAATCGTGGTATTGGAGGTATCATAGAGTCCGGAGTTGGTCTGGTAAGAAAGTTAATACAGGGAGCAATCCATAATAATCTAGATTTTCTGGAATTTTCTCATGTAATTAAACAATGCATATGTTACGCTAATAAGAAACCCATTTCTGAACTTGGTGCATTAAGGGAACAGAATGTGAATGATGATTTTCAGGTGCTATCACCAGAGTTTTTGAAATTTGGATATGATACACAGGTTATGGAATGTATATATCACGAAGGTCAACTTGATGATTATGACTCTTCTGACTTGGGTAAGGACTTTCGGCGTTTAATTCATATTAAAGAGAAATTGCGTAATAGTTATCACAATGAATTTTTATTTGGATTGCAAGATCAGGCAACTAAATACAGAGGTAAATATTACCCTAGGGAGCACGTTAAAATATCAAAAGGTGACAGTCTTGATAAAAGATTCAATGGTTAAGGCTCCCAATTACCCTTTAGCTAGAGTTCTTGATGTTATTTATAATTCTCTTGGTGAGGCTGTTCAAGTACAATTGGTCAAGGGTAATAAAAGTGTTGTTTTTAGGGATATATCGTCTGTTATTCTTTTGGTTAAAGGTGATGGGTTAAGTGAATCTCATATTGATCAGTTAGATTTAAATTTTGTACCTCAGAGTGATTCTAATGTTGTTTCTAATGACAATATTGCAAGAATTCAACGGGGGGCTGCTTTGGTTTGTTCTGAGAAGAATAAGCAGCTAGCTCAATCTGGTCTTGTATAGAAATTTAAATTTAAATCCGCGGGGGGCAGATTGAAAAAACTTCAAATTATTAATTTGAATATTTAAGTATTGATACATTTGGCATACAGAAGTGTCGCTAATTGCCCCTTTGCTTTTAGATAGTAACTACTATACAGTAGTTATATCCAGTTATATCTGCCTGCCGTTAACGTCGTTGTGAAGTTTTTTCACACAGCACAGTCTTCAGCAACCTTACACGGGAGTGAGGAGGAGCAGCTCTTTTTCCCTCTCTCTCATTATTCAAGTGGATTTTAGGATTTATACACACGCTGGATTAACTATTATGGATTTTTCCTCTACCATGGAAACAATTACATACTAATTCATTGAGGATGGGATCCGGACGCTGCTTAACGATGATCGTCTGTTAAATGATTTTTTCCACACTCGCCAGAACTGATATCGCAACAGGGTAAGCATAAGGGGCTTTAATGCTTGTTCTTGCGTTACATATTCTATATGCCAGTGTTTTTGAGAATAATTTAAAGTATTTTAATTAATTAAATTCTTACTAGATTGAACCTGTGATTTCTGTGCAGTCTATAAATTTATTTAAGTATTTGACAACTCGTTAAATTTGCTAGTTGTTTTACTGATAATTTGAGAGCTGTTGTGATTTAGTGGTGATTTGAGCAAATATTTACGTGAGTGATTTCGTGATTAGTTAATTGCTGTTTTCGGTGATTCGTTGATTTCAAGATTTTGATTTATATGAAAATTGTAGATTTTAGTCAGGCGATTACAGTAATTGATATTTTGATTAGTGTTGAAATTTTGTTGATTTATTTTAGTTACTTTTTGTTAGTGTTGTATTTATTGTTCTGATTTTTCCCGTGGTTGATTCTCCTTTACTTTGTATTTTTTAGCGGATGAGTGAAAGGAAGAAGGTTAAGCCCTCGCAGTTGTGAACCTTAAAATCTCTTATAATAGTGCATTTCGAAGACTCGTTTTCGTCATTCCACCACCAGCTGCTACAGTGAAATTTATATAATTTTAAATTGTATTCATAAATGTCTAACCATTTAAATTTAAATTTATTAAATATTTAAAATGCATTTTTTCCATCTCTACCTTTTCACTTAAAAATGCAAGGTTTAATGATATGATCGTGGTCATTACATATTGATTTTATATTTACATGTAGACCACCCCCCATTTTTCCGCTTGCTATATTTATATGAAACTTAGCTATTTCCAGGAGCTTCTAGGATCGAGATCTGGTAGCTTAGGGGGCGGGCCTAAGGCATCACCGTTACCAAGTATTGCTCTCTCGAATGCGTATTCACGCAACACGAAGACAAACTTTCTCAGTCAGCTAGCTCCCCCAATCCTTTATCCCCAAAATAAAAAAAAAAAAAAAAGATAAGATATATCTCTAGGTTTATCGGGAAAATTCCAAAGTACATGGCACAATATCAGAACTGCAAATTTTCTCTCAAACGTGACGCAATACCTCATAAAAATATGAAAAACATTTACAAAAGCCCTTGTTTATATCTCTTATTGGGTTACATAACACTCTCAAATAGTTACGTAAGACTTTGTAATAAAAATACGTGAGATAAAAAGGTAATTCTTAAAAATAACGTAAATTTATATATACTGACTTGAAGGAATAATACAATGAAATTAACGACGAAAGTCTTACGTACTTTACATATTAAACTTAAATCTATAGGAGAGAAAATCTCCTCCATAATGCACAAATGAAATGCACAAATAAATCGTGAATAAAATATTGTATTTACTGACCCCGCCGCCCAAAATATCAGCTGAATTATTTTAAAACAATTTACTCCACCCCCAAAAATGACCCTTCAATCCTTACTGAAATAAACGTTTGCTGTGGATTTTTTTTTGGCAGATATCAACATGAAAATTGACCTGGACAAAGTAAATATTAATTCGATAGTTCCCTGAAAAATTCATTCAGATATGTGAAGTATTCTATGAATAATTTACGGCGCCGCCAAAAATCGGCCTCCCATGGATATATAAAAATGGCTACTGTGACTTCTATACTAAGGATAAATACGAAAATTTTTATGAATGTAGTTCACATAACCGCCGTCAAATCCTGTGAAAATAATTTGGATATAAGAAAAACTCTAGGAGTAGTTTGCGATTCCTTACTGATTTCTTTAGCTAAAAGCTGTAACTTACATACAAAAGTGACGCCAGGGCATGCCTATAGTAGGTATGAAAATTAAAATTGGCAGAAACAAAGATTATATAGATCTAAATAATTCCTTGAAATTTAATTTGAATATATTTATTGGTATAAGGAGTTATTAACTCCGCCGCCGGAAATATGAGGTCTCCCTATCCCCCCATGCCCCCCCCCCCCCCAAAAAAAAAAAAAAAATCTCGGATATCTATGGTTAAGGAATGACTGGGCTATGGGTAGGGTGGGGTATCTTCGAAAAAAGTTTGGCATTTCATATAAGGTCACTCACTTCGTTCATGACAGCAAGCAGATGCACTATTATTACAAAGCCCTCAACAGATAAAATCAAGCTAAGGCCCTTTGTTGGTATTAAAGTAGCATTGCCAGAGATTCCATCTGTTAACTCATTTTCCCTTGGTTAATAAAAAACACAATGCCTCTGTTGACGGTGTTTGGAACTTTCCTTCCTTGATCTACAGCAAATCAACGACCTCCACCTAGTAAATTAAGAATTTTGGGCTCAGAAATGACTTCAGCTTTGCAAGTGGCAGCTTTATGAAACCTTGTTTTTCTTCTTGCACATTAATCTTTCTTTTTCCCCCAGAGGCTTATTGAATGACTTGACAACTTCTCGGCATGTTTATTTCCTGCATTGCTTTCTTTTGAAAATATATTTGCTATTATGAAAGATTTCTGCTCACAGAATTTATAGTTTGTAAAGAAAATATGTTCGAGTTACGTGCGCTTTCTTGGTTGGAAATAAACAAACTTTTTAAATTAGGAAATTAAATCTGAGTTTTCAACCATTTCCTTAAAATTTCCTATCCAATATTTCTGTCTGTCAGTGAGTCTTATGTCCCTGTATTTACAGTTGGTTATCAAATCCAAATTTTTAAAAAGACGATGCGATGAGTATTAGGTGCTAAATTATTTTGAATTTGCACATCTGTTTCAGACATTCATTCTTCGAACATTATTCATTTCGAAGTTAGGGTGAATTTGCCTTAAACCTTCTATTGCAGATAATACCCACATTTCTTCATGCGAACCTCAGCTTGATATTTGCCATTAGTATTCTTGATTTTCTCAGGTCATCGGCTTTTAAGAGAGAGAGAGAGAGAGAGAGAAAGAGAGAGAGAAAGAGAGAGAGAAAGAGAGAGAGAAAGAGAGAGAGAAAGAGAGAGAGAAAGAGAGAAAGAGAGAAAGAGAGATTTGTTGATAAACCTACAACGGAAATCTTAATATAAATGTCAGTAATTCATATTACATACCAGAGATTTCTTTGAAATTAGGCCGACAGTTTTGATATTTATCTTCTGTATCAAAGACTGACCACAGTTCAATATTCAGGTGTCAAAATAAATGAAATATCAGAGAGATACCGATCTGAGCGTTAAGATATATTTCTCTTTTTATAATTATTGATGCTTCAGTCGATGAATTATAACGTTAGTTTTCTTTATCTTTCCGATTTTATATTTCTTTCTAGCACCCAGAGGAGATTAGTGATACCCAATATTCC
>NC_090728.1:1247461-1294961 GCF_036898095.1 Palaemon carinicauda
CCGGCAGAGACCCTTGGTTCTTTGCAGAGTGAACCCCAGACCTCCCTTGGTCTTCCTTCCATGTCTGCCGGTAGAGCACGGCAGGCTATGGATTCTTTGGAAACCTGAATGCTACATTCTCCCCTTCCATAAGTTCACTCTTTCTGGATAGAAGGTTGTATGGCAATGTCGCTTTATAACCTTACATCCATACTGTTTCTCTGACTATTGTGTTGCACCCCTAACCCGGCTGCCGGCTTAACAGCCTACAGCCGGGTAGGTGGAGGTTCTCTGGTTCTTGGCTTCTGTCGGCGGGCATGGGTATTATCACCTTTGCCTGCCGGCAGTAGAAACACAGCCCGAATCTGCTGGCCACTATGATTAGCGGCCGGCAGCCGGGTATTAGTGTTTTCAGCTGTCGGCTGGCAATGATTGACGGCCGGCACACAGTCACGAAACAGTGGGCTGCCGCCTATTAGTTAAAGATAGTATATATTTGAACTATACAGGGGTAGATGCCAGCCGGCACGTGCAGGTGCACGCCGGCACGTACCGGCGCGTGCTAGCCGGCACAACAGCATGCGATGTACAGTAGTTGCTATATTTGTAGTGTAGTACACACTGCATTAGCAGAAACTGCTGTACAGAGCTTGTGATAACACTAAAGTTCTTCATCATACTTAATGTTATCTTCTTCAGCCTTTTGTTGAGACCGTTCAATATATAGAAATTAAGTTCTTTCTGTATTATTTCTATCCCGTATATTAAAACTTTATCTCAAGGTGTGAACTACCCCTTAAATTTCCATTTAGGAAATTACATAAGGTATTCTAGAATAGAATTAACCTAAGTTTTAATATCTCGGGAGGTTTCAGCAATTGACTGGACAGGAAATACAAGTATGTGTCTTTCCTTCTTTCTTTTATAGCTTTACTATATAAGCTAAATGTTTCAATATAAGTGAAAGCCTTCACTTGATACTCATGGATTTTTCTTCTCTTTACAGGAGGACCATCCGAAGTGCGGGAGTGTGTTCTTTAATGTCCGTAGTAAGAACTTCTGTGGACATCAACTTTGCAGGAGGCACGCACCATGCGCAGCCTCCAGAGGTGATCTCCGCTATTGGGACCCCCAGGTTTGTACAGTTTGTTCTAACCTGATTATCGAGGCTTTTGACGACCCTAAGTCGACGGATTCAAGGGATGCTGCCAGGGAAATGTTACGATCCTGGGTGAGGGGTTTTCAGAAAAACACCTCAGGCCCCTACCTTCCAAATGAGAAGATGAGGGCCTACCTTTTCCCTAAAGCATCGGCTGATGCAATCATCCCCCAGCCTCAGGTGGAGATACCAACTGCCCAGAATATGGTAGATTCTGAAGTCTCGGCCGCTCTTCAAGACATCCAATTGGACGATAGGATGTCGGAGGTGTCGGATTCTACTGAGAAGGACCTTCTAGGAGAAGGTCAGGAGGAGGAGCTGTTCCAGGCTCCTCAAGTAGAAGAGGAAGAAATCGACGAAGTGTCGGTTACATCGGTTCCGGACCCAGAACCTGTTCCTTCTACATCGTCTGCTATCCCAGATGAACTGGGAAGGACTCTTTCTTCCATTGTTGAGATGATCCAACAAATTCAAAAGAAAAATGATGAGAAGGAAGCTGCAATGAAACTGAAGATACATAGACTTGCAGCATCACATGGGCCCAGAAGCGGCTCAGCGTGAAGGATCTTCCTTTGTGCTCGGATACCAATCCTTGGAGGTATGCCGAACACATGCCAATGACAACCGGGAAGATCGTGATCTCAGAAAAGTTGGGAGCAATTCCCTGGAAGAAGTGATATTTTGGCCCAACAAAGATTCTTATCCAGACTGCTATGTCTGTCTTAGGATGGAGCCAGCCTCAAAGGAGGAGACGGAGCCGAAGGAGGTCATAGTTTTTTACCATAGTAAAGCTCAGACGTTACTAGCGAGCTCGATGAAAGAGAGGGGCTTCACTAACTCAAAGGTGCCCGCCTTGAGTAAGAAGCTTCCCTCCTTTGTGGCCTCTCCTACCAGAGCCTTTCCCTTCCTGGAAAAGGGATATAAGGCAGCCTTAAAGGCAGTGGAGGCAGGGAAACCGTGCCCCTCCTTGGAGGAGTGCAAGCCGATATCTCTGACCTTGCTCTTGGACCAAGAAGACTGGAAGGACATACACCTTACCTTCTCAGTCGGGAAGCTGAAGCTGATATTGCTGAACGCCAGTTCGGTGAGGCACTTCCAAAACAGTCGGAGGTTCTCTTGCGTAGAGAGCAAGAGACAAAAAAATACTTGCGGCATCCATGTCGTTGCCAACCACATTAGAAACGATGGCAAGTGACCCCAAGAACCAGGACATGTTCATGATTGTGGCCAAAACCCATCTGGCCACAGTTACGAAGGATCTCCATAGCTTTATTAAAGCTAGGAGAGCCTGTAGAGAGTTCGTGTTCGCCTCGGCTGCGGTGAGGCACGAAACGAGGAAACTGATCTTCTCTCGTATTTGGGGTAAAGACCTCTTTCCCAATGAAGTGGTTAAAGAAGTAGTAGACAAGGCCGCCACAGAGAATAGGAACCTTCTCAAAAAGTGGGGCTTAGATCTTAAGAGAAAGTCTTCTCCGGATGAGGGTCCCCAACCCAAGAGGAAGACAAAAAGGCCTAGGCCATCCTCTCAGCCAGCTAAACCCTACCGACAGCAACATCAACAACAACTTATTGTGACCGCGGTGTCTAAGATAGTGGCACAACCTCCAACCACGTACCAGCTGGTACCTCAACAAGTGGCGACACAGTCGCCAGTTTTTAACCCAGCCTTCGGAAGGCCGACTTCTTCCTTTCGTTCGAGAGCTAGAGGAACAGCCAGAGGTTCTTCTAGACGCCCTTCAAGAGGAAGGGGATACAGGGGAGGACGCGGTCAAGGAGGCAGGTCCACAAGAGCAGAAGTAAGATACTTCCAGTAGGAGGGAGACTACAGCTATTTAGGGATCGCTGGACCTTCGATCCCTGGGCCCACAGCCTAAATAAAAATGGACTAGGTTGGAGCTGGAGCAGTCCTCCACCTCAATTTCCTCAATTCTTCCAACACTCAACCCCAATTCTGGAAAAATATGTCCGAGAGCTCTTAGACAAAGGAGTAATCCGGAAAGTTAAGTCCATAAAATTCCAAGGAAGGCTGTTTTGTGTTCCAAAGAAGAACTCAGAAAAACTCAGAGTCATCCTAGACTTGTCGCCACTCAACAAGTTCATAGTGAACTACAAGTTCAGAATGCTCACGCTTCAGCACATAAGGACCCTACTGTCCAGAAGGGCATATGCTGTGTCTATAGACTTGTCTGATGCTTATTGGCACGTTCCAATTAATCGTCACCTCTCCTCCTACCTAGGCTTCAAGTTATATAGAAAACTTTACACCTTCAGAGCCATGCCTTTCGGGCTAAACATAGCCCCAAGGATTTTCACGAAGCTCGCGAACGCAGCCGTCCATCAATTACGCCTAAGGGGGGTCCAAGTAGTAGCCTACTTGGACGACTGGCTGGTGTGGGCAGCATCCAGGACAGAATGCATGCAAGCTTCTAAGATAGTGGTCTAGTTCCTGGAACATCTGGGATTCAAGATCAACATAAAAAAGTCTCGAGTTTCTCCAGCCCAAAAATTTCAGTGGTTAGGAATCCACTGGAATTTGGAGTCACATCAACTTTCCATTCCTAGTAAGAAGAGGAAAGAAATAGCAGGATCTGTCAAGAGACTATTGAAATCCAAACGGATGTCAAGACGCGAACAGGAGAGAGTGCTGGGCTCTCTACAGTTTGCTTTGATAACAGATCCATTGCTAAAAGCACAGCTTAAGGATGCAACAGGAGTCTGGAGAAAATACACATGAAACGCGCGAAGAGATCTAATAAGACCACTACCGACTCGACTGCGAACGCTTCTCAAGCCATGGTCCATTGCCAAGCAATTGAAGAAATCAATACTTCTTCAACCTCCCTCCCGTCAGTAACTATCCACACAGACGCTTCAAAGGAAGGCTGGGAAGGTCACTCTCATCAGATGAGAGTCCAAGGAGCTTGGTCCAATCTTTTCAAGTCATTTCACATCAACTTTATAGAATCCATGGCAGTACTTCTGACACTAAAGAAAGTTTCTCCTCGCCACTCGACCCACATAAGACTGGTTCTAGGCAGCGAGGTGGTAGTGAGATGCCTGAATCGACAAGGGTCGAGGTCACCTCAAATCAACCAAGTGATGTTGGCCATATTCCGTTTGGTGGAAAGGAAGAAATGGCACCTGTCAGCAGTTCACATTCAAGGGTTCCGCAATGTGACAGTGGACGCTCTATCCAGGTTTACACCTATAGAGTCAGAATGGTCCCTCGATGCAGGATCATTCTCCTTCATCTCGAGTCAAGTCCCAGAGCTGCAGATAGACCTCTTTGCGACAAAAGACAACAAGAAAACAGATTTTTATGTGTCCCCATACAAAGATCCGCTAGCGGAGGCAGTGGACGCTATGTCCCTGAACTGGAACAGATGGTCCAGTATTTATCTGTTCCCTCCGCACAACCTCCTTTTGAAGGTCCGCAATAAGCTTAGATCCTTCAAAGGGAAAGCAGCAATAGTGGCCCACAAGTGGCCAAATAGCGTGTGGTTCCCTCTGGTATTGGAACTACGATTAAAATTCGTACCGCTACCGGATCAATCCCTGTTTCAGCGAGTACAGAAGTCGACTGTCTTCGCTTCATCACAGAAAACACGGAACCTACATCTCATGATTTTCTCTCCTTAACGATGAGAAAAAGTTTCGGTGTTAATAGTCAGTTCAGACTTTTGAAGGAAACCAGAAGACATTATGAGGCTCAGGGAGGAAACAGATATCCCTTGTCAAGGCGAAGAAACAAAAAGAAATCTAGACAGATTCCCATCTATCATTCTTCATTCACCTTTATGGGCAAATTTTAGCAGCCAACACAATTCTTTTGTTCAAGTCTGCCTTGACAAGACAGATACCATATGCCTTACAGGTCGACCTTTCTAACGACGTTCTTAATGAACTACAAAGGCCCATGCTAGGCTTAGCCCTTCAGCGCCTCCAGGACCCTTCACATGGTCAGTACATAAGATTCTTCATTGTGTATAAATAATGAACAATGAGGAATGCGCTTAGAGGGCCTTGAATTTTAAGTCTTATTTCTGCGTGTACTCGCTTTTGGGCCCAGAGTTAGTGAAATAGTAGCTCTCTCTAGAGAGGAAGGCCACGTCCAGTTCTTGGAGGGAGAACTGAATCTATTTCCAGACCCAACGTTTCTTGCCAAGAACAAGCTACCCACCAACAGGTGGGGTCCCTAGAGAATCTGCCCTCTGAAGGAAGATGCATCCTTATGTCCAGTGGAGTGCATAAGGTCTAACTTCATAGAACTTCAGACTTTATGGGAGGACAGCCGTTCATAAGAGAATCCCTGGGTTCAAAGTTTTCTATAACTAAGGGCGAAACTCACCCGGGTTATTTGCAGAACGGATCCAGACAGTACACCCGTTAGTCATGATACAAGGAAAGTTGCCTGTTCCATAAAATTTCTTTAATTATATGGACTTTGAACATCCTTGTTTGTACACCGGCTGGTAGTCACCCAAGGTGTTCTTTACGCACTATGCGAAACTAGTGGAGCAACTTAAGAATTCTGCGGTAGCAGCAGGTAGAATTCTTTAACCTTCTGTTTCAAATCTGCGAGGAACAGTGTAATTAATTTAGGACGATTAATTAAGAGGTTGCGTGTGTAGTCACTGTATGTTACTACACACTGAGCGATAGGCCACGAAATTGTCCTTACGAACTGTTCCATTGTCGTCGGTGGACTATAGCATAATGCGGACACTTGTGCCAAGCGTTTTTTACGCTAGAGTAAATTAACAGTATACAGACTATATCATTATTATTAATAATTCAATTGAAGTGGCAAACCTGTTTCCTAGTAGACGAAACAATATTTTCTGTTGACTGTTTTTCTTTACGGTTTGATGCATAACATCCACGTTTTATAAATTTTATAAATGTTGATCTGATATGTACGTTTATTGAATTTTAATAAACTAGTTCTTATTCGCCCACACTCATTTTATTAGAAATGTACTGAGCATCAAGATTAAAATATGGATATTTTTATCATGGTATGTCTTTTAAGACTGTTCCCTGATTCAAGCAAAAGTCCACTCACTCTAACCCTTCCTTGGAAGGGTTGACATGGTACCCTAACGGGATAGTGGCAAAGAGGCAAAATTTGTTCCTATGCGGATACAACCATTATCCAATAGTTTATAAGAGTAGTCACATTGGGGAAGGTGTCACAAATTCATACTGACATTGGTGACTCTTATACAAACTTTGGTTTATATTGTATAGGGCGAGACCACTATACAAGCTTGTCATTTTGTCATCCATAATTATTATGTACTTCTCGAGACTTTTTCCAGAGTCTAGTACGACTCTTCCCTGTAGGGGGCAGGAAACACTAACATAGTTTATGCTTAGATGAAATGATGTATGATGGTAACATCATAGGTCTCTAGGTCTAGACGCACCAGGAAAATACTTTCTTGAGAGTACAGCACTGATTGAGAATCCACAGATACAGTAATGCTCTGGTAAACTTCCATCAGGACGACATGGCCTAAGCCCAAAAAAAGGATTTTCAGCGAAGCGAAAAATAAATTTTTGGGTAAGGTAGCCATGTCATCCAGATGGACCCGCCCTTCCTTTTATTCTAAAAGGGCTCATTGACCCCTCCCTATAATACAGTATCTGTTACACCTCGTATATCGCTACAATGAATAAAGAGGGCGCTACTGCCTTCATCATATACACACTGGAAACAGAATAGGAGAGATGCCTTATGAGCGGCTCTCTTTTCATTCTCGTTTCAGATTCTTGTCACTGTAACCCCTCGAAGCATTAATACTGTTCGGGCCAAAGATAGCTATGTGACGTGTCAAGAATACGTCCTCTGATATTATGCGATATCCCTGTGAGATTATTTAGGGATATTCGCTCCAGTATATGTCCAGTGGAGTGCCTAAGGTCTAACTTCATAGAACTTCCTGGATACCATAAGGTAAAATTCTCTGGGAATATCACTGTAGTCAAATATACCCTAGAAAGCTACCTATTAGGAACTTCCATCAGGACGACATGGCTACCTCACCCAAAAATAGATTTTTTGCTTCGCTCAAAATCCGTTATCTATGTATATATATAAAAGAAAAAGGGTAAAACGTGAAAAAAAAATTATATAAAACTAAAACCTAAATTAAAGGATAAAAATTGATAGCAAGCAATAAAGCTACTTTCCACATGAATCAAAATGTTACATGATACATCTTGAATAAAAGGAAGAACGTAAAATTTGTATTATTTTGAACATAGTAAGAAAGGTCACCATTAAGCAAGATACCCATATTCATTTTTCGTCTCTTCGCAGGATTTACCATATGCTTTTGACTCTCTAAAAACCTTCTGTCTGGGGCAAAGGACAAGATGAAACTTCTGTCATGATCGTTCCTGAAACCTAGTCCATATCATAGACCTATTAAAATAGGGTTCATCCATTCCTCACAATGCGTGATTAAAGGGAATTTTGTGGGGTCTTGATGTAGTCCCTGGGCCTGTAAGTGCAGGATACATTCAGCCAGAAGTCCATTTCACTAAAACATACATATAGACTTATCAGTCTAGATATAATAAAACCTTTTTCATCTCTTCGCGTGATTAAAGGGCCCATAGCTGCCGGTCTAGTAGGGCTGATCTGATCCCAGAATCTGTAATATTTTGTTTTTATTATTATCATTATTATTATTATTATTATTATTACTTTACTTTACTTATTTTACTATGATTGCTGCTTTTCCGGTCCCATACAGCAGGTGAACCATATTCTCTACAAGACCTCCGCTATCGTTTTACCCTGTTCGTTCAGAGTATTTATCATTTCAGATCACGTATTCTTTACATAGGATATTGTTCTGTTTTTTTTTGGGGGGGGGAGGGGGCGTAAATTTTATTTCTATATATTCAACGCTTGTTACACTAATTCTTTTCAACGTTTTGAGATTTGAGTAGCTTTTATGAATAAAGAGTTCGACACCCTCACCAGACCTACCTTCTCTCGCTATGCGAAAGAAGGCATGTGTGGGGGGCGTCATTTCAGTGTTCTTTGCCTTGTCCAAGTTATTCAACCATGTTTCAGATAATGCTAGTATATCCAAATATTTCTCGTTTATCAATTCTCGAATTTGAAATCTTATTACCTACAGATTGTATATTTACATAGCCACAGTTTATGACATCCCTTAACCATGATCGATATTTTCCGCTAGTCTTTTCAATTCCAAGTTTGTTTAACTTTTTGCAATTTATACACTTTGACATTTGCGAATTACACTCCCTGGTATGATGTCTCCATGAACATTTCCCGCAGACTTTATCATCATTCTTAGACTTGCAATCTTTTTCAAAATGTCCATATCTTTGACAGTGGTAGCAGGTGATCATGGTACATATCACGTATGTTATAGATACCCCATCGTAACGAAACTTTGTTCCCATTATCATGAATAGCCCCCCGAACTTCAGGATCACATTTCAGCACATGGTGGGTGATGCCTCCCGAGGCATTTTTCTTCAGGACTACACTTATCTTATCTTCTATATTTTGGATTTGCTCCAGGCAGCGATTTCTTTGAATCAAAGTATTTACTACATCATCTTAATCATTGTATACATTACATATCATTATTGTGGGTTTTAGTTTTCCGATTTTTCTTGTTTCAGTGTCAGCCACCAATGTCTGAATCTTGTTTGCCGCCTCTTCTCTGATCATATTTTTTGCAAAGTTTACAACAACATTTCCATTCGTAGTTGACCTCGTGGTAAGTATAGGAATATCATTAAGTGCTTGTTCAACCTCACGTTTTCTTTCAGTAATTTTAGTTGTTGTATTTGTTGATTTAATTATCAACAGATTTTTTTCCTTAAGTTTGTCAGCAAATGTCGGTTTCTCCGGTTTTGGGTCTATCATTGTTTGAAGTGTTGCTTTAATTGATTCCATATTTATGGCAAGAATGTCAACTATCTCAGTGAGGTCTGGGTGGAATTTGCTGCGTCTGCGCTAAGGTCCGCAAGTTTGTTTTCCAAGGCATCTATTTTTCCATCTTGTTCATTCAGGGACAGATCTCTCAAGTTCACATCTTCCTATAATTTTGATATTATTAAATTGTTTTGTCTGGCTTCACGTATGCAGTGTGGGCATAACCAATCTAGATTATTCCATTCATTATCAGTGATGGCTGTCACTATATGCACACATTTCTTATGGTCGAGTCTATTACATTCATATACTATCCATTCTTTCTGTTCTCCCTCCGTGTTGCTACATATGAAGCACACATAGTTAGGAGCAGACATAGTGTACTGTTTCTTATCACTTACTATCGTTTCCAGAGGCCGTGTAATAGTGTTTTTTTTAAATAACACCTAAAATAACTGATGGATTTCCATGATATCAAAGCAGGGAGCGCTTCATACAATGGCCTAATTTTGGGAAATACTGTGCATTGCCAATTACGTTTCATTAACTTTTTCACTTAAGAAAATGAGGCTAAAGCCAGTCTTAGCCCCCCATACATTCGCAAAAGTGATGACGTCCCTCAGTAACGTTGTTATAACGTTTCTTCCCCTGTACCTCCCATCCCCCGAATTGTTAAACGCCTGTTTAACTCCATAGATAATTTTCATATGACCTACCCCAAGCAATACGAAATTCTTTGTCAGTAAAAGTTCAGCATACCTGGTAATGTGATTCGTGACTTTAGACTTTACCTAAACACAAGACCAACGTTTTATATCTTACCCACTCACTTACATTGAAGATCAAGAATGAGACTTATGACAGGAGACGAAAGAAGCCATGCTAACCCTACACTTCGCACTTCAAGCGAGTGTTGGTAAAGCAATATAAATAAAGTTTTTTTTAGGTTAAGCCGTAGGACTCATTCATCCATACAACACAGGTTACTCGATACATCAATTGCCCGATAGAAAATGACAGAGAGCATTGTTTGATATAATTTATCATATCAATTTCACCAGAGAGAGTATCTTGAATTCCTTAGAAGGTCGACTTCTAAAAGATGTTTCATATAAGGGCATTGACATCGGCCATTTGATAAATTCTGAAATCATATATATATATATATATATATATATATATATATATATATATATATATATATATATATATATATATATATATATATATATATATATATATATATATATATATATATATATATATGTGTGTGTGTGTGTGTGTGTGTGTTCATACATACATAAGATTTATTATATTTTAACCTATAGTTTTATATATTTATTTACGTTATAAGTACCAGTATCTATTTTTGTTACTTAAAAGGTATGTGACAAATATCATTGCGACTTTGTCACTGGAATTATACCAGACTTCAATTAATGAACCAATCAACCTTACTTTGAGAAATCCATTGACATTGTCTACATGCCAAGCTGATATACTCGTATCAAAGTATTCATTAGCTTTGCTTTTCCAAAATAATGTTATCACAAATTGCTGGAAACCATAGATTTATGAGGGATGAAAAAAAAAAAAAACAAGAAATGGGCACTTATACATTTTACTCATCATCACTCTCAAGGAAATTTTTTTTTTCTATTTCTACTAATTTTTTTTATCATATTTTTTATTTTATTTTATTATTTAGTCGCAAATCTAAAATTTGTAGGAGTCCGAGTAGAATATCTCTCAGTGCGATTCCACACCCCTGTTTTAAACCTCTTCTATTATGTTTGATAATTAATTTGTGTTAACCATCTAATCATTATCTACCACCATAAAACATTTTATTGCCCTTCCGGCTCATTTTATATGTGCAGTACACAGTCTTTCCTAACAGGGATTTACTCGGTAGCCTAATAGCAATGGGAATGAAGGAAAGAAGGTAAGAAGGAAAAGGGGGGGGGGGGGTACTAGAATAGCCATAGGTGTAAACACCGAAGGAGGGTTGGGGGAACCTCTGCGTCACAGTTACGGGATTAAGTAACACTTCTTCGAAACGCTCTGAAAGAAGGGAAGAAGTTCCTCTTTTTTCTAAGAGTAAACGGGTTACTTAAGCACATCTGTTAATTCACTGTACCACTAAAAATTAGGCCAATGTTTGAAACATTCATTGCTGTAGTTTCATGGAAATTCATAATCCGGTTTGTTAGATATTTGGGAAAAACACTATTACACGGCATCTTGAAACGACAGTAGGTTTCTCCATAAGACTAACTTATATCTTTTCAATGATATTCTAAGCGAGAAACACAAAGCTTAACACGACTCAGAGCGTGTATAACAGAGCTCTACACAACACGTCCACACTCTGGCACTGCCAAGCTACAATCCTAGTTAATAAAGCAGGCTGCTATGAGCAAAAGGGCTCCAACAGGGAAAAAAAGATCAGTGAAGAAATGAAATAAGGAAATAAATAAACTAAAAGAGAATTAATGAAGATTCGGAATAAACTATTCTAGGAACAGTAACAACGTTAAAATTATTCTTTTATACATAAACTATAACAGAAATGATATAAAATAGTGTGCCTGAGTGTACCCTCAAACAAGAGAACTCTAACCCAAGAAAGTGAAAGACCATGGCACTACCCAAAACTAGAGAACAGCGGTTTGATTTTTGAGTGTCCTCCTAGAAGAGCGTTTTGCCATACCTGAAGAGTCTCTTCTACCCATGCCTAGTGGAAACAACCTCCTTGAGTGCAAAGTAGCCGCTGTACAATTACTGTGCAGTAGTTAACCCCTTGAGCGAAGAAGAATTGTTTTGTAATCTCAGTGTAGTCAGGTGTTTGAGGACAGAGGAGATTACGTGCTGCAGTGGTGCAAGAGCCTGTGCTTGGCCACAAGGGCCAGGCAATATACTAGCAAGCAAGACAGAGGAGAATGTATAAAGAATAGACCAAACTATTCGGTGTATGTGTAAAGTGACGGGCCAAGAGTAGGTTGTGAGTCAAAGGCGAGATGAATGCAACTGAGTAACTTTATTACAAACACATCGAGTATATATACACACTAATTCCCGGTAAGAAGGTCATAAAATACAAACATGGAATTTCTTGTCAAACCGGCAATCGGTTCTGTTAACAGTTAACAGTGAAGTAGACAGACATGTTGATACAAGTTGCTTTCAATACAAGGGACCTGGCAGGCCCCATTTCTAAGTATGTGGGAGCATTTATATCAGTTACATGGGAAAACATAAAATTCTTCTTTTAGCTTTCAAAAAGAAGAAAACATGTTTAAATCTTATTAGGGCGTTTCTTGGACAAATGCTTCTACAAATGATTAGCTATCAAAACCCTGAAGTAGAGTGACACTTTTAAAATATTCAATACTGCAGCCACAAAAAGAAAAAAAACACAATAATTTTTTAATATCTATGGTTAATAAATGAGGATTTTTACTTTAATTTATGAATTGCCTTAGTTTCTTTCCAAGTACTAAAAAGAATAACTAATGTGTCATGGAATATACGTGAGCTTGGTTTAGAATACTTCATGCGATAATGAATATGACAGTGTGTAAGCTGCACTCAGGCATAAGAAAACTTGAGAGAAGATTTTCCCGTGTTTTAAGCATCCACTTGCGTTGCTACCATTAAAAAAAGCATTTCAGTCATTTGAGTATTATTTGGAGTAATGAAGCATCCTCTCTTGTGAGATGTAATTGATATTTTTATACATTATCATTCGGTCACTGATTACTTTCATCTTTCATTTTGTAAATAAAAATTATTTGATTATGCTGGGCTTGATTAATAAAGTAGCATTATTCCTGTAGAAGTAATTATTTCTTTGCTTGCAACTGCAGAAAAATTTCAAATAAAAATTGGAGAACAAAGAATTGTTGTATTTTACTTTCTTATATTTTACCTAGGAACAGTTTCTTGTTAAAGAATCTTTAGCAGAAGAACGCTTAGACAGATAAGGGATTAAAGTATTGTGTAAAAACAAATGTTTATGTGGACAATATTTTCCGTAACAAGGAAAATGGCGTGAGATCTCTAAATCAATTGGAAAACCAAATGTACACTATTTATCTCACCTTTTTCTTTCTTTACATTATTTATGTAAGAAAGTAAACTGAAACTTGAAAATAGATTCCGTTATCTTTTTATATTAATCTAACATAATTTCACTACATATACTTCAATGTTTGAGATGTTAATTATGCGTATATCAATCGTTACAGCAGTAGGAAGACTATTAGTGTAAAGCTTCGTTCTTTATTATAATGAGTTTAAAGGTGATTAACATACTATAAATCTAAAGAAGCAAGAGTATCATCCAAGTTCCTTCCCCAATGATGCTCACATCTTATCTAAGTGCTGCTATGAAGTGATGCTGCTGTGGTGATCCAGTTTTGCCAGAATCAAACAGAACCTTATACTTAACGACGCCCTTAGTCCTCAGCTGGCTCTCTCAAGTAGCCAGTCAATCGTTACTCGGGCGACACGACGTCCGTCTGGTAAGTCACCATCATGGCCTTAGGAGCTGCCGGTTTGATTAATCTTGAGAAAGTCGTGGGAAAAGAGGGACACATTTAACCAGATCAATTGGGATCAGGTGTTATCATTTCGTAAATACATCTTTTAGGTCAAGCAAATATTATATCATAAAATTTCTATTTCTTTTTTATAAAAGTTTATTCTATAGGATTATTTCTTATACACCAGCCATTTGCAGAATATTGTTGATAACCAAAAACATCTACCTTGAAACTTGAATGACATTTGATTGAATTGTTCATCTAATCTGCAACTGGGCATTTGAGATGAATCATATACATAAAAAAAAAATAATAAAAAATAAAAAATGATAACAGTAAGAGGAAGAATAAAAAGATTATAAGATTTATACGAATTTTAAGAATTATAAGAATTATATGGATTATGTGGATTATAGGAATTATTGGAATCATAAGAATCATTCTTATGAAAATTGTTATTATTATTATTATTATTATTATTATTATTATTATTATTATTATTATTATTATTATTATTTCTCTCTTCAGGTAGAATTCTCTGCTGCCACAAAAATTTATCCGATAATTGATTTTAAAAGAGAAAGCTCGCGGCAACATGAAAGTTAACGTAAAAGGATACTCTACCGTTGATTTTTATTTAACAGATAATATAAAATTGACCCCTTATCTGTGGATACTTATGTTATAATATGTTAATGCAATATTTTATATGAAATTTATATAACAATTATTGCACTATTCCTTCTGTCGGTGGAAAGGAAAAATTCCAATATTCTCTCTCTCTCTCTCTCTCTCTCTCTCTCTCTCTCTCTCTCTCTCTCTCTCTCTCTCTCTCTCTCTCTCTCTCTCTCTCTCTCTGAAATAAAGATAAAAGTTGTGGAATCCATTTGTTAGTATTTTATTTTCAGCTTAAATCATTTTCTTTTTAAATGAGGTATTTTTTTTCCGGTTGAAAATTAATTCATTTTGAATTTTTCTAAAATTCCTGAAAACCAGATTATAACTTCCATATTTAAATTTGAAAGGTTTTAATTTTCAAATACTTCTCTTTAAAGATTTCAGAAAATGGTAGTGCAAGGAATGTTCAACGCTACTCTAATCTTATTTTATATTTGGGATACATTTGGAGGAAAATATTCCAAACTCTACACTAATGGCTGCGGAGGCAATGGATCTAATATAGACATATAAGTCTCTCTCTCTCTCTCTCTCTCTCTCTCTCTCTCTCTCTCTCTCTCTCTCTCTCTCTCTCTCTCTCTCTACTGGGAAAAGTTATGGAATTAATTGTTCTTATTGTATCATAAGGTTAACTTATTTCATATCCTAAAATGTGAGAATTAAAGTTGAAAATTGAGGTGGAAGTAATAAAAACTATCATGATTATCTAATCACTCTTATTTGCTTTGATAAAATCACATATTAATTAGACAAAAAGAAAAAAAAAAACTTTAAAGATTTTGGCGAATAACAAAATGGAAAACATTCATCTTAATTAACGTTTAATTTAATTCTTCACTTCATTGCAGTTAGAAATCTAGAACATAAATTTCCGTGCCTTTACAACCAGGTGTCTCTGGGTAGAGGAAGTGATTTCCCTTTTACTCTGAGAGAATAGATAGTAATCCCTGTTTCTGGAAGTGTGTATCTTTTTTTTTTCCTTTTTTTTTCTTTATTTTTTTAAGTGAAATTTAATGTATGCATTTTTAAATTAGTACCATTGATCTCAAGCCTGAAAGTAAATCTGTGGTTAGTGGCCGACCGACGAAAACCAGGATAAAACTGACGGACTTTATGTGCATATGACGAAGAAGCTTCATTTTCCTATTTATGATGGACATTATTTTATAGTTCCTATATCGGAGGTTTACGAATAATAATATTTTCTATCAGGCGTGAATTCTAAATACGTTCGAAAATTTATACATTACATGTAGGAAGGTATATTACTAAATGAAATTAATTATTAAAAGAAGGGTTTTGAAGTTGTAAATATCGTCCTCCTCAAATTATCTTCTTCACTCATTAACATCTTTTTGTTTAAAACCTTTAGAATTTGCATCCTGCTCCTGTTTCTACTATCATCACAACATTAGATGAAATAAGAGCCGGATGGATTTTGAAAAAAAAATCTAGCCGGGAATCAAGGGCTTGACACGAATGTTGAATGAAAAGTTTCAGAGTAAAGGAAAAAGAATGCTAGACACTCGAGTGTTGGTACTGTACCAACCGTGTGTCACACGATCGTACATATTTCATTTTGTATATATTATGCTTGTATCTTCGCTCTTCCCTCGCACTAAAAAGAACCAGAATAAACATGTCTGCGTTTCCCCTATGTAACATTGTCTGTCTTTCGAACATGAAATTTCCTGTTGCCTTGAGGTTTTGTATATAAAGGAGAGTGTTTTATGATAAATTAACTCAGTTGCTTTCGTACTGCCTTTGAGTTCACAACCTTGTCTCGGTCCGTCACATTGGTGACCCCGGAAGTCGACTCGCTCCCACCGCATTCCACCCCCACCCCCATCGCTCCTCCATCGTTGGTACTATGGCGGACTTCACAGAAGCTGGCGCTGCGGCTGCCCCATTCAAACTTTCATCGTTCGCCAGAGGAGAGGCGTTTGCTTGGTTTCAGCGCGCAGAAGTCCAATTTCGCATCAAGGGCGTGACTTGCTCAACCATCAAAGCAGATTATGTTCTTGCGGCGATACCCGAAGACACCTTCCCAGAAATATCCGACTGGCTTTGTGAACAGGGAGACACCCCAATAGCGTATGACACCCTCAAATCATACCTTCTGCAGTAGTACTCGCCGTCGCCAGCCGCCCGTATAGAAAAGCTTTTTCAGCTCTCACAACAACCGTTGGGGGACCAAAGGGCTTCGCTTACCCTCAGGGAAATGACCAGTATCGCTCGCCTTCAACCTGCCGCAGACGGCTCTCCTTGTGAGGTGAACCTACTTCGTGCCCTTTGGATACGCCGTTTACCCGGACCTATACGCGCTGCCATACCCGATGTCGATAGTTTACCCATAAAGGACTTGATGACCAAAGCCGACGCCCTCATGGACAGTCACTTCAAGACCTCCGTCAACGCCTCCACCCCTGACGAAGAGGATGCCTATTCAACGTCAACCGAAGCTGACATGAATGCCGTAGGACATACACACCTACCCCGTGACGTGCCGAAGCAGCGATAAAGCCGCCCACCACCCACCAATCGCTCGTGCCCCAACAAACGACTTCTACAGCCACTTACTACCTCCCATCCGCCGCAGTTTTGCTACTACCACTTCAGATTCGGGGCAGCCACGAAGAAATATGCCGAGAATTATCAGTGGCCCAAAACCGTGTAAGTAGTCCATCGCTCGTGGCGGTGGCGTCCCATGTTTCTAATCTTTTCTTTTTACATGATGCAGGAACGGGCGTGAGATTTTTGGTAGACACGGGTGCTTGTCGTTCTCTTTTGCCAAGGAAACTCTTCAAGACACGACGTAGTCTGTCTACATCTGCCGACATCCGCTTGGTAGCTGCCAACGGATCTGCAATACCCACCTACGGTTACGAGAACCTCACATTATCGTTCGGAAACGGTAAATTTAATTGGAAGTTTCTCGTTGCTGACGTCACATTGCCAATCCTCGGTGCGGATTTCCTTTCTCATTTCCACCTTCTGGTTGATGTGACCCACTGACGATTGGTGAACGCAGACTCGTACTTGTCGACATTTCTTCAACCCGCCCCCTCTAACCTCGCTCTCCACATTAGCACACCCACGGATGCCTACGCTCACCTCCTCACGTCGTACCCGGAAGTTTTCCGTCCAGAACTTCGCCAAACGCCCACGGTTCCTGCCAAACACGGTATTTATCACCATATCAAGACGACGGGCGCCCCAGTCTTCGCAAAATTCAGACGTCTGACACCGGAACGATTGGCAGCCGCCAAACAGACGTTCGCCGAAATGGAGGAAATGGGCCTTTGCCAAAAGGCCTCCAGCCCATGGTCGTCACCCTTACACATCGTTCTGAAGAAAGACGGCTCCCTCCGTCCGTGTGGGGATTACAGGCGCCTGAACATGCAAACAGAACTGGATCACTACCCCCTCCTAAACATTGCCGAAGTGACCTCCTACCTGCACAAAGCGAAGGTTTTCTCTACGCTCGACCTCCTGAAGGTGTATTATCAGTTGCCTATGAACCCAGAAGACATCCCTAAGACTGCCATCACCACTCCGTTTGGTACATACACCTTCAATTACTCCTGTTTTGGCCTTCGTAATGCTGGGGCAACGTTTCAACGTCTCATGGATGGCATCTTAGGGGACCTCCCTTTCTGTGTATGTTATGTAGACAACATAACAGGAATTCTTGGGCATGATTAACTATCATCACCGTTTTCTGCCAGCCATTGCCGCCACTCTTGCTCCCCTCTATGCGTCCCTCAAGGGAAGCCAAAGGACCTGAAGTGGGGCCCCTTTCAAGAAGCAGCCTTCTGCAATGCAAAGAAGGCCCTATCAACTGCTGCGGCTCTCACTTTTCCTATCCCACATGCCCCTCTCCTTCTCTCCACCGATGCCAGCGATGTCGCTATTGGTGCAGTACTCGAGCAGGTGGTCAACTGCTTGCCCCGCCCATTGGCCTTCTTCAGCAGAAAACTGTCCAAGGCAGAATCGGGTTATTCTACCTTCGATTGATAATTGCTGGCGGTGCACTTGGCTTTCCGTCACTTTCGCCATTTCTTAGAAGGTACGCCCTTCGTCATTCGCACAGACCACATGCCTCTGGTGCATGCCTTCACTCGACAGTCTGACGCCTGGTCCGCCCGTCAACGCCGACATCTCTCCGCCGTGGCTGAATACAATGGCACCCTTCAATACGTCCCTGGGAAAATGAAGCCTGTTGCCGATGCCCTGTCAAGAAACACGTTGGCTGCCGTTCAACTGGGATTGGATTACATCGCCCTGGCTGAAGCCCAACCACAGGATCCAGAGTATCAAGCATGTAGGACATCCTGCACGTCCCTCTGTTCGGAAGACTTCCCCCTCGAAGACTCCAACACCACCCTCCTCTGTGACGTCAGTACTGGTAGACCGCGACCTCGGATTCCTGCTCCCATGCACCGGCAGGTGTTTGATTTCTTTCACGGCCTTTCACATCCCTCGTGTCGTTCTACTGCACAGCTGCTGAAGGCAAAGTTCATTTGGCACGGCATTTCTAAGGATGCTAAGGATTGGGTCCGTGCCTGTACTTCTTGCCAAACTTCCAAAGTTCATCGATACACGGATTCCGGAGTGGGCACCTTTCCTCAACCTCAGCGTCGTTTCGCACACATTCACGTTGACGTTGTAGGCCTCCTACCCATATCACAAAGACATCGTTACCTGTTTACCGACATCGACCGCTCCACTCGTTGGCCTGAAGCCATTCCCATGGAAACTGCAACGTCCGCCTTATGTACATCTGCCTTACTCTCTGGATGGATTGCAAGATTTGGTATCCCTGAGCATATTACTTCTGACAGGGGAACCACTTTCACCTCTATTGTGGACATCATTAGCGAATCTCCTGGGCATCACCCTACATCAGACAGCGGCCTACAACCCCGCTGCCAATGGAATGGTTGAACGTTTTCATCGCACCCTCAAAGCAGCTTTGATGTCCCGCTGCAAGGATTGCAACTGGTTTACTCAGCTTCCCTGGGTCCTCCTGGGACTAAGGACTACTCCTAAAGACGCCCTCGACGTCTCGGCAGCTGAAATGGTGTATGGCGACCTCTTGGTCGTCCCTGCCGAATTTTTTCCTTCTACAACCTCCTCCGACGATCTCCAGCACATACGTCATGTCATGGGAAAATTTACTCCATGCCGCCAGACTTACGCTTAAAGCCCCCAGCGAAGCATCACCTAACAACAGACTTGCATTCTGCAACGCACGTCTTCCTGCACAACGACACTAGCAAGCCACTGCTAATGCCCGCTTACACGGGCCTTTTCCTTGTGATCCGCCTCAGTCCGAAAGCATTCCTACTAAACCTTCGTGGCAAAGAAGACTGGGTCTCCATTGATCGTCTAAAAACTTCTTATCTCTTGCCAGATGACCCGCCTACAGTTCACCTCTCTAGATCAGGGCGCCCTATTTAACATGTACAGTATGTCTTTTTTAGGGGAGGAGCCATGTACCAACAGTGTGTCACACGATCGTACATAATTCATTTTGTATATATTATGCTTGTATCTTCGCTCTTCCCTCGCACTAAAAAGAACCAGAGTAAACATGTCTGCGTTTCCCCTATGTAACATTGTCTGTCTTTCAAACATGAAATTTCCTGTTGCCTTGAGGTTTTGTATATAAAGGAGAGTGTTCTATAATAAATTAACTCAGTTGCTTTCATACTGCCTTTGAGTTCATTGAGTTCACAACCTTTTCTCGGCCCGTCACAGTACCTATAGAAGGTCCGATAGAAATAACACAGATGTAGCGCAGCTATTCATATGGGTATATGGTGCACATGACTGCTATGAAAAAATGTCAAAACTAGCCAAGAATATGCAAATAGCTTAATTAAAAGCATAGCTGGGTGTAGTTTTAATTTGTGTTATATTTTGAGTGTGAGCGGTTGATCATGAATTGAGCATTTGCTAATGTTTGCGAATAACATATCAAAACAGCTTAGAAAGTTTATATGAGTAAAAAGCTAAAAATAAATGTTAAGGGGACAAAGATCAAATTGAACGAAATTATGTTATTGTTAATGAAGATTACAGCATAATTAAATTGCAAAGACATCCAGAAGTATATGTTTATGATAGTATATAAGTAAGAGAAGGCAAGTCTCGCAGCGTAATTGAAGTTGAACCCTTTGTCATTAAGGAATCAGAGTGTGTGTATTGAATTGGAATATGATAACAAAGGACACTGATAGGAATAGTTTGCAGATATGTTCAATAGATGAGGAAAGAATTAGTGGAAAGCATAGAAAGAAGAAGAAAATTAGGTCAAATGTTAAGGTAGACGAAAGATGAGTTAGAATTAGTTATTCCTTAAAAAGGAAGGTAAAAAAATGATCACAAGATATATGCCATACAGCGATATTACCTAAAGACACCAAAGTATGTTAAGGTGAAGGTATAGGGCAGGATGTAGTTTACTGCGTATGAGATTCTATGTAGACCCTATGAAGCAGACGTGAGATAGAAGATTTGTTCAAATTCGGGGATGGATCCGGATAAAAAAAGATCTTGTATTGCATAACTTTATATGTTCTCAATTAATGAAGGTTAAGGGGAAAATAATTCATAACAAGAATTAAGGAATGTTTTCTTATGGCTTGAATATTTAAGGATATAGATAATTTTTTAATGATTGTATTCCTCTAAACCTTAGCTCGTACATTCTCAAGCGCAGCCATAATTAACAGTTTTCAATAAGACAGCATCTTTCAATAGTTGGGATGTTGGCAATTATCGCTTAGGCATTGTCTCATACGACGCTTGCAGATACTTGGAAGGAAATGCATTTGCTCTTCTGAGTGAAATAGAAATTTTCACTATCAAAAACCGTATGCCTAACTAACTGATAGCAAAATCTTTGAGAGAGAGAGAGAGAGAGAGAGAGAGAGAGAGAGAGAGAGAGAGAGAGAGAGAGAGAGAGAGAGAGAGAGAGAGAGAGCAACTAAGAAATTTTTATGCTAAAGTTATTTTGATTTTTTTTTTGTATTGTAGAAAGCTCTCTCGTGGTGGAGTATGGCTTGCTCTCAAACATGATTCAAAATATCAAACAAGAACTAGGGAATGTATATGTACTGAATGATATTTGTACCAAAAGAAATAAACAAGAAATAAAACTAAAAATATTAAGCAATCATGATCAAATGAACTGCCAGTAACCTAAAAGTACTATACATAGCATATCTCCGATTTATCTACTATATTATGGCATGGTTGGATAGTTATTCATTTGATTTGTATTTCCAAAAAGATAGAAAAATATCATATGATTTTTTTCTTCTCAGAATTTGCTCTTTCTCCCATTGTGCCGCCAAAATTTAAGATGTGAGCTTCATGTATTATTCAAAAGTATTAACTTCGTGAGATATGTCAGCCCTTTAGAAAATATACATTTCGAAATTAAGAAGTAGCCTCAACAAACTTTGCTAGCTTTATAAGAACCACAACAAAAGATTCAAGTGGCTTGAGCTCCGGTTTTTCTTAATTTCATACCACGATCTATTTATTCCCTTCCCGCCTCCTCTCCTTATATTTACATGGCAAACTTTATATTTCTCGGAAAATTATGACGACTGAATTTCTAAGAAGGTTTTTCTTTAGGAAGGTTGATTTCTAATATATATATATATATATATATATATATATATATATATATATATATACATATACATAAGCATATATATATATATATATATATATATATATATATATATATACATATACATATGCATATATATATATATATATATATATATATATATATATATATATATATATATATATGTATATATTTACACACACACACATATATATATATATATATATATATATATATATATATATATACATACATATACATATGTATATATATATATATATATATATATATATATATATATATATATATATATATATATATATGTATATACATATATATATATATATATATATATATATACATATATATATATATATATATATATATATATATATATATATATATATATATATGTGTGTGTGTGTGTGTGTGTGTGTGTGTGTGTATAGTTTACCCTTATAAAATATAAGTTTATACAGATAAAGATAAAGATTAATTTAAGAATAGCTAGAATGATCTTGATATTGATGCCTGGATACTTGCATATACCTGCATTCATCCAGGTGTTTCTCAGCCCATTACTCATGTAAATGTATACAACTGAAGATGGTTTGGAATAGGAAACCAGCTCGTTGCATATGCAGGTGAGGTTACTCATTTTGCATCAATTCCAATTCTTAAATGTAGACTTACGGTTGCTGAGTGAGGTAGGATGATTGACAGTTGTACAGTAAATTTTACTGGTTTCACCCGTAAGCACGCTTGTACAGTAAGGCTATACCAATAGGTTGAGGTATTTATGCATGAAGTAACAAAAAATGTTAATTCTAGCTTAGTTTATTTCATATTTGACTTCAGAGTTCAGTAGCCTAAGCTAATTTAGGTATGAAGTAATAATATTGTTTGACATAGAAAGCCTGAGTGATTCAGAATTACTGCAGATCTAGATTTTGTCTCAAAACAAGGGCAAAAGTGATTGCAGATTTTGAAATTTATTTAGAAGCATTAGGTGGTATTAAAGAAGCACAGATAAAGGTATTGTTATTACATAGTGCAAGCAGAGAATTTCAGTAAGTGATTAAAATATTGAAACCTCCAGATGACACAAGTGAAGCTGCAATTAAGGATCTTACCACATATTTAGCTCCTCAGGTCAATAAATTTTTTGAAAGGTGTAAATTTTTGGCACAAACATATCCAAAAGCAAATGAAATTTATATCCATATGGGATTATACTTGAACATTTATCTGTCTCATGTGAATTTCCAAAGTTAAAAATTAATATAACAGATCAATGTATTGCCCATTGTACATCACAGGAGATAAGTAAAACAAACACTGCAAGATAAAGATTTAGCATTAGAGAGGGTATTAGTTACAGGCAGAACTTTAGAAACATCAAACAGGCAAAGCAATACAATAGATAGTTCAACAAACAATGAAAATTGTAAAATAAGAAATGTATGGTTAAATTCAAAGTTGATGAGAATCAGAAAAGGAATATGTCAAAGCCTTGTCAAAGGCTATATGTGTGGTAAAAAATTATCATCTTGCCATGAAGTAAAGAAATGCCCTGCTATGGGACAGATATGCCTAAATTGCAAAAAGTTGGGCTAATTTGCAAATTTTTGTCGGTTTCCTAAAAAATATGCAAAGGATATAAATGCAGATGGTAATAGTCTAGTTTCAAGAAAAAAATGACCTAAATGCTCATGATAATCAGGATAGGTCAGAAACTGATTTTGCATTTGGCATAAATTCTGTCAATTAAATTGTAAAAAAACATATCATGAGAGGGGTTTATAAATGGCAAACCAATTATAATGTAATTGGAAACAGCTGCTGGTGTATCAGTTATGTCTAAAATAACAGCAAAAGCTATTTCTAATTTGTTCATAAAAGGTACAGATAGAGATTTGAAATGTTATAATGGCTCTGATATTCAAGTAATAGGTGCATGAACCGTAGAAATATAGTATAAAGAACAGTTACATAGAATGCCATTAAGAGTAAGGGGACCGTCCGCTGTGTCCGGCATTTTTTTTCTAATGATCCAAATTACACAATTTCTATATGTTTTAGACCTATATAATACCTTCATCATATAAAAATTTCAAGTCATTTGATCAAAAACTTTTGGATTTATTAGCAAATATCATGATTTAAAAAAAATATTTAGGTACATTTTTCCCCACTACTATAATACCAATTGTATTGAAACTTATACCACAAAAACTACTCTAACAACCGAACAATTCTATCAGACAGAATTTTGATTTTCCTTTCTGTTTTTTTCAATGAATTTTTATTTTTTTTCCTCGTCTAGACGGAAAATAATCGTGAAAAAAAAAATTAAATAGAAAATCATAATTTTGTCTGACAGAATTGTGGGATTTCTATTCTTCTTTTCAACGATATCTTTTTCTTTAATATCGAACTACAAATAAGTGAGAAAAATGTACCTAAGTGGGAATAAGTATGTTTTTGAGTTATGAGCTCCCAAAGATTTGCAGCAAACTTTCGCTTCTTTTCTAAAAAAAATCAAGATAATATTATTATGATAACTTTTATTGTTTATTCCTACATAAATGCACCCTAAAAGAGGTATTTGAACCCTCAGTTTACTATTCCTATGTTATGAGTTGCCAGCGATCTCTAATTATTGCCAGTGTTTTAGTTAGCAGGTTCAGCTTTGTACTCATATCCATGTTTCCCTCTTTCTTGGTTCTTTTTTCTTGTTCTCCACTTACTTTTTGTTCTTTCTATCACCCTATGTAACATTGGCATTGCTATAAAATTCCAGAGGACGTTGTGAAACCACAATCAACATACGAACTTCAAGTAAATAAATACATGCATTATAATTTCTATATGTCTTTGGAAACTTTGCTGATGTTTTCGTAGGTGGTAGTTTTCATTCACCTACCCTCTACCAATGCCTTTCATTTCTGCCAGAAGTACGAGATTTCGAAACATGAGAGAGAGAGAGAGAGAGAGAGAGAGAGAGAGAGAGAGAGAGAGATCATGAACGCATTTGGATGATATAGATGGCAGTTCAAATTGAGAGAGAGAGAGAGAGAGAGAGAGAGAGAGAGAGAGAGAGAGTTGAACATTGTTATAGTATTTGTATAAATGGGAGTTTTAACATACGAACTTCAAGTAAATAAACACATGCATTATAATTTCTACATGTCTTTGGAAACTTTTCTGATATTTTCGTAGCTGGTAGTTTTCATTCACCTACCCTCTACCAATGCCTTTCATTTCTGCCAGAAGTACAAGATTTCGAAACATGAGAGAGAGAGAGAGAGAGAGAGAGAGAGAGAGAGAGAGAGAGAGAGAGAGAGAGAGAGAGATATCATGAAAGCATTTGACTGATATAGATGGCAGTTCAAATTGAGAGAGAGAGAGAGAGAGAGAGAGAGAGAGAGAGAGAGAGAGAGAGAGTGAGAGAGAGAGAGAGTTGAACACTGTTATAGTATTTGTATAAATGGGAGTTTTAAATAATTCGAGAGAGAGAGAGAGAGAGAGAGAGAGAGAGAGAGAGAGAGAGAGAGAGAGAGAGAGAGAGAGAGAGAGAGAGAATAAAAGTATTTGTATAAATGGCAGTGGTAAATAATTCGAGAGAGAGAGAGAGAGAGAGAGAGAGAGAGAGAGAGAGAGAGAGAGAGAGAGAGAGACTGCGCATCTGTCAAACTCAGTCATACAGACGATGCCATAAGGATGACATCATCATTTAAAGTCTAGTATATCTTCATTATTTGGAAAAATTATTGACTATTTGTTCTTTCTATAACGTTAGGTAACATTGGCCTTGCAATAATGTTCCCGAGGGCGTTGTGGAAACACAATGTACATACGAACTTCAAGTAAACAAACGCATACATTATAACTTTTATACATCTTTGCCAACTTTGGCTTCTGTTATTGTAAGAGTAGAGTTCGTTCATCTACACTCTACCAATGACTTCCATTTCTGCCAGACGTACGATAGACCGAAATATAAGTGAAAAATCGCTTAAGATATCCAAAATTAACACACAAAGACGATTTTGTCAAACTCAGTCATGCAGACGACACAGTAAGGATGACGTCATCATTTAAAAACCTCCATATCTTCGTTATTTGTAAAAATAATTGGCTGAAACTTCTAGGGAGTATGTACGACATGTTTACGCATGCATAGAAGCAATAAAACGATTTTTGATTTCTGAAAGTTGTTATGTCAATACCCCATGGCGGACGGTCCCCTAACCTCACCTTAAGAACAAACCTCACTTGGTTTATATTGCTTACAGTATCCTAAATTAGACTGGCCAAGTATTATGAAGGTTACAGGTACACAAAATGAACAAAAGAATGAAATTTCTTTGGATAATATTTTATCGGAGTTTAAGGAAGTATTTTACAACAAACTAGGTACAGTAAAATATGCAAATGCTATGTTAGTATTGAAATCAAATAGTACTCATAGATATTTTGTTCCAAGACCAGAACTATATGCATTGAAAAGTGAAATTGAAACAAATCAGGAGGATAAAAATTGAAAGTTCATGGGTCTACATCATTAGTTATCATTGTGAAGGAAAATTCTCAGGTTAGGTTATGCGGAGATTATAAGGTAACGTTAAATCCACAGTTTCAGGTACCTTAACATCCATTGCCAAATCCTTAAGACATGTTTGTAACTGTCAGAGTGTACTGTATTACCAAAGTTGGATCGTATACAAGCTGTACCAACTGTGTGTCACACAATTGTACATAATTCCTTTTGCATATATTATGCTTGTATCTTCGCTCTTCCCTTGCACTAAACGAACATGAAAATTCATGTCTGATGTTTCCTCTGTAACATTGTCTGTCTTGTTAACTTGTTATGTCCTGTTGCCTTGAGGTTTTGTATATAAAGGAGAGTGTTCTATAACAATATAACTCAGTTGATTGCATCCTGCCTTTGAGTTCAAAACCCTCATGCGGCACCGTCATATTGGTGACCCCGGAAGTCGACTCGCTCCCACTGCCTTCCACCCCCACCTCCCTCGCCCCTCCATAGTTGGTGCTATGACGGAGACGGACTCTACTACAGCAGTTGGCGCGGATTATGTTCTCGCGGCGATACCCGAGGACACCTTCCCAGAAATATCCGACTGGCTTTGTGAACAAGGAGACACCCCAATAGCATATGACGCCCTCAAAACATACCTTCTGCAGCAGTACTCGCCGTCGCCAGCCGCCCGTATAGCAAAGCTTTTTCAGCTCTCGCAACAACCGTTGGGGGACCAAAGGGCTTCGCTTGCCCTCAGGGAAATGACCAGTATCGCTCGCCTTCAACCTGCCGCAGACGGCTCTCCTCGTGAGGTGAACCTACTTCGTGCCCTTTGGATACGCCATTTACCCGAACCTGTACGTGCTGCCATACCCAATGTCGATAGTTTACCCATAAAGGACTTGATGACCAAAGCCGACGCCCTCATGGACAGCCACTTCAAGACCTCCATCAACGCCTCCACCCCTGACGACGAGGATGCCTATTCAACGTCAACCAAAGCTGACATGAATGCCGTAGGACATACACGCCTACCCCGTGACGTGCCGAAGCGGCGACAAAGCCACATACCACCCACCAATCGCTCGCGCCCCAACGAACGACTTCTACATCCACTCACTACCTCCCATCCGCCGCAGTTTTGCTACTACCACTTCAGATTCGGGGCAACCGCGAAGAAATGTGCCAAGGATTGTCAATGGCCAAAAAACATGTAAGTAGGCCATCGCTTGTGGCGGTGGCCTCCTATGTTTCTAATCTTTTCTTTTTACAGGATGCAGGAACGGGCGTGCGATTTTTGGTAGACACGGGTGCTTGTCGTTCTCTCTTACCAAGGAAACTCTTCAAGGCACGACGTAGTCTGTCTACATCTGCCGACGTCCGCTTGGTAGCTGCCAACGGATCTGCGATACCCACCTACGGTTACGAGAACCTCACATTATCGTTCGGAAACGGTAAATTCAATTGGAAGTTTCTCGTTGCTGACGTCACAATGCCAATCCTCGGTGCGGATTTCCTCTCTCATTTCCACCTACTGGTCGATATCGCCCACCGACGATTGGTCAACGCAGACTCGTACTTGTCGACACCTCTTCAACCCGCCCCCTCTAACCTCGCTCTCCACATCAGCGCACCCACGGATGCCTACGCCCACCTCCTCACGTCGTACCCGGAAGTTTTCCGTCCAAAACTTTGCCAAACGCCCACGGTTCCTGCCAAGCACGGTATTTATCACCATATCAAGACGACGGGCGCCCCAGTCTTCGCAAAATTCAGACGTCTGGCACCGGAACAATTGGCAGACGTTCGCCGAAATGGAGAAAATGGGCCTTTGCCAAAAGGCCTCCAGCCCATGGTCGTCACCCTTACACATCGTTCTGAAGAAAGACAGCTCCCTCCGTCCGTGCGGGGATTACAGGCGCCTGAATATGCAAACAGAACCGAATCACTACCCCCTCCCAAACATTGCTGATGTGACCTCCTACTTGCACAAAGCGAAGGTTTTCTCTACGCTCGACCTCCTGAAGGGGTATTATCAGGTGCTTATGAACCCAGAAGACATCCCCAAGACCGCCCTCCCCACTCCGTTTGGTACATACAACTTCAATTACTCCTGTTTTGGCCTTCGTAATGCTTGGGCAACGTTTCAACGTCTCATGGATGGCATCTTAGGAGACCTCCCTTTCTGTGTATGTTATGTGGACGACATACTTGTGTTCTCCTCCTCAAAAGAGGAACACCTCCGTCACCTGCGCATCGTGCTCGACCCCCTGCAACAAAACGGCCTTGTAGTCCGGTACGACAAGTGTACCTTTGGCGCCAACGAAGTGTCGTTCTTAGGGCACCATATCACTCCTGAAGGAGTCCATCCCCTCCCTGAGAAGGTAGCAGCCGTTCAGAATTTCCCCGCGCCCTCGACCGTCAAAGCTCTGCAGGAATTCTTGGGTATGATCAACTATTATCACCGTTTTCTGCCAGCCATTGCCGCCACTCTTGCTCCCCTCTACGCCTCCCTCAAGGGCAAGCCAAAGGACCTGAAGTGGGGTCCCCTTCAAGAAGCAGCCTTCTGCAATGCAAAGAAGGCCCTATCTACTGCTGCGGCTCTCACTTTTCCTATCCCACACGCCCCTCTCCTTCTCTCCACTGATGCTAGCGACGTCGCTATTGGTGCAGTACTCGAGCAGGTGGTCAAAGGCTCGCCCCGCCCATTGGCCTTCTTCAGCAGAAAACTGTCCAAGGCAGAATCGGGTTATTCTACCTTCGATCGAGAATTGCTGGCGGTGCACTTGGCTGTCCGTCACTTTCGCCATTTCTTAGAAGGTAGGCCCTTCGTCATTCGCACAGACCACATGCCTCTGGTGCATGCCTTCACTCGACAGTCTGACGCCTGGTCCGCCCGTCAACGCCGACATCTCTCCGCCGTGGCTGAATACAATTGCACCCTCCAATACGTCCCTGGGAAAATGAATCCCGTCACCGATGCCCTGTCAAGAAACACGTTGGCTGCCGTTCAACTGGGATTGGATTACAACGCCCTGGCTGAAGCCCAACGACAGGATCCAGAGTATCAAGCTTGTAGGACATCCTGCACGTCCCTCCGTTGGGAAGATTTTCCCCTCGAAGACTCCAACACCACCCTCCTCTGTGACGTCAGTACTGGTAAACCACGACCTTGGATTCCTGCTCCCATGCGCCGACAGGTGTTTGATTTCATTCAAGGCCTTTCACATCCCTCGTGCCGTTCTACTGCACAGCTGCTGAAGGCAAAGTTTATTTGGCACGGCATTTCTAAGGATGCTAAGGATTGGGTCCGCGCCTGTACTTCTTGCCAAACTTCCAAAGTACATCGACACACGGATTCAGGAGTGGGCACCTTTCCTCAACCTCAGCGTCGTTTCGCACACATTCACGTTGACGTTGTAGGCCCCCTACCCACATCACAAGGACATCGTTACCTGTTTACCGTCATCGACCGCTCCACTCGTTGGCCTGAAGCCATTCCCATGGAAACTGCAACGTCCGCCTCATGTACATCTGCCTTTCTCTCTGGATGGATTTCAAGATTCGGTATCCCTGAGTATATTACTTCTGACAGGGGAACCACTTTCACCTCTCAATTGTGGACGTCATTAGCGAATCTCCTGGGCATCACCCTACATCAGACAACGGCCTACAACCCCGCTGCCAATGGAATGGTTGAACGTTTTCATCGCACCCTCGAAGCAGCTTTGATGTCCCACTGCAAGGATTGCAACTGGTTTACTCAGCTTCCCTGGGTCTTCCTGGAACTAAGGACCACTCCCAAAGACGCCCCCGACGTCTCGGCAGCTGAAATGGTGTATGCCGAATTTTTTCCTTCTACAACCTCCTTCGACGATCGCCAGCGCATACGTCACGTCGTGGGAAAATTTACTCCGTGCCGCCAGACTTACAAGCCCCCAGCGAAGCATCACATACCAACGGACTTGCACTCTGCAACGCACGTCTTCCTGAGCAACGACACTAGCAAGCCACCACTAACGCCCCCTTACACGGGCCCTTTCCTTGTGATCCGACGCAGTCTGAAAGCATTCCTACTAAACATTCGGGGTAAAGAAGACTGGGTCTCCATTGATCGTCTAAAACCTGCTTATCTTCTGCTAGATGACCCGCCTACAGTTCGCCTCTCTAGATCAGGGCGCCCTATTTAACATGTACAGTATGTCATTTTTAGGGGGGGACCCATGTACCAACAGTGTGTCACACGATCGTACATAATTCCTTTTGCATATATTATGCTTGTATCTTCGCTCTTCCCTCGCACTAAACGAACATGAAAATTCATGTCTGATGTTTCCTCTGTAACATTGTCTGTCTTGTTAACTTGTTATGTCCTGTTGCCTTGAGGTTTTGTATATAAAGGAGAGTGTTCTATAACAATATAACTCAGTTGATTGCATCCTGCATTTGAGTTCACAACCCTCACGCGGCACCGTCACAAAGCATTTGAACAGCTTCCCTTGGGTGAAAATTCACAATTATTATCTACTGTAAATACATATTTAGGTTTCTATACACCAAACAGATTACCGTATGGAGTAGCAAGCAGTCCAGCTATCTGGCAACAAAATATGGATAAAAATTTTCAGGAATCCAAGGAGTGTTCATATTCACAGACGATATTTTAGTCTCTGGTAATGACGAAAGAGAAAGATTACTTACAGTTCCGAAGAAGTTAAAGGAACATAATAATAAATTAAATAAGACCAAATGTATCTTTGAAGTTCATTCGGTGGCATACTTGGGTTTTGTTATAAATGGCAATGGTATTTACAAGACTAAGAGAAAATTAAAGCAATATAATCTACAGAGGTACCAGATGTTCAGGAATTGCAATCATTCATAGGTTTAGTGATATTATATGGTATCTTTAATCAGAATTTGTCTATAATTGCACATCCATTGTAAAACTTGCTGGATAAGGGTGTAGAGTGGAGCTGGATAAAAAGTTATCATGGATCTTTTGAAAAAAGGAAACAGGAAATGACATCACCGACATTTCTAATACATTATCAATGGATTTACTAGTTAAATCATTATGTGACGCATCAAATATAGGTTTATGTGCAGCATTATCTCATGTAATTCGAAAGGAACAGACAAACCTATTATGTTTGTTTTTAGAATATTGAACAAGGCAGAAAGAAATTACTCTCAAATAGAAAAGGAAGTTTTAGCATTAGTGTATTGAGATAAGAAATTTCATATGTATCTTTATGGTAGGAAAAAGTTCATACACGTTACAGACCATATACCTTTATTGGCAATATTGGGTCCAAGGCAAGTTTGCCTACATTAGTAGCTGCAAGACTACAACGTTGGACAATCACGTTAGCCGCTTATGATTATGATATTAAGTATAGGACTACATCAAAAATGGGTAATACAGATGCATTATCTAGATTCTAGTAGACAAAGCACCAGAAAAGTATGATGACAGTATTTTCTTAGTTTTAGTGTATGATGTACCCATTACAGCAAAGGATATTGCTAAATTTACAAAAAAAGACTCAGTACTTGCTAAGATGTTAGAGAGTTTGATCACAGATAGGGATTTTAGTGGACAAGAAGAAAGTTGTAAACTCTATAAAGACATTTAGAGTCTGATGAGTGTAACACAAGGTTGTGTCATATAGAATATAGTTTTGTCTGGAATACATGCTGATCACCAAGGGATAGTAATATTAAAGTCTATTGCAAGGACTTTTGTTTGGTGGCTAGGTGTAGATAGTGATATTGATTTTTTTAAGAACTGTTTGAATGAAAGTGTTATGCAACAATACAACACCAAAGTTGCTAGAATGCCTCCGTGAGAGTTACCCAGGGATCCATGGCGAAGAGTGCATATAGAATTTGCAGGTCCTTATTTACATTATTTATTCTTGATAGTGGTGGATGCGTATAGTCAATGGCCAGAAGTAATTATGATGCAGGCAACATCTTATACAGCTGTAAAAGTACAAATGTCAATTTTTTGCAACACATGATATTTAATGGTGTAGCCACTGATTTTATCGTTCTGGAAGAGTTGCACGTATTGTATTCCAGAAATAATTGTAATTGATAGCGGCCCACAGTTCACCTCGCAAGAGTTTAAAGAGTTTTGTAATGTAATTAGTATTCAACATACATTTTCAACATCCACGAATGGAGAAGCTGAAAGATTGGTTCAAACAGTTCAGTAATATATTTTTGCATGTATCTAAGTTTTTATTGTCATATACAGTTGAACAACAGAACATAGCAAAACAGGTGTGACCATCAAATTTTTTGATAGGGAGAAAGATTAGGTGTAAGTTAGTTTTGTTGTATTCAAGTTTACAAAAGTCAATTGGAAGAAAGATGTCATAAACAAGTGGAAATCATACTAAAGTAAGATCATACAATATCTCAAAGCCGTGTATACCAGGAAGATGGATAAGTAGAAAGGAAATTTCTATTATGATGTTCAAGTTGGTGGAAATATTGTAAAACGTCTTGTTGATCAATTAAAATAAGAATCCAGTAGATCTGTGAAATGTTCGAGATTAAATAATTCCACAGTTAGTGAGATCAAATAAGTCATTTGTTCACCAAGATGTTCAATTACCGAATATAGATTCAGATTCTGTTCAAACAGCTGTTCAGGATGAAGATAGGATGCTTCCTAAGCGGGTGAATACAGGGAAGCCTCCTGATAGATTAGATTTGTGCAGTTTTGTACTATGTCAAGTAAAGGTGATGAAACTATTATGTATTTATATATTTGTGAATGAATCAATACAAGATTTCATTACTGATGCTACTTACCTGCAGACATAATCATACAGTGTATGACATTAAACAAATGAATATCAATACAAAAGATTTTAATCTTATATGCTACACAAAATAAGAAAAATTATATTCTATCTTTGAGGTATTTCATACAGGATTCAATCATCCATAACATACGCTACAACAATTATTATTGAAGTTGCACATGTCTACACAATTCAATAATGTTGCAATAATTATATACATTAATAAATAAATAAATATATAACAGTTATAAGCAAGAAACATGAAATTTAAATGTAAAACTCAAAACATCTGGCACTAACGTTGATTTTTAAAATGAGTGTCTTAAAATATTTCTTGGGTACTTGCGAATCGCAACGCAATGAGTTTAATAAATGAAAGTTTGTAAAATAAATATATCTTATTTTAGTGCCTACAGAATTGTATCTAAGTTTCCAGCATAAACTCGAGAGTACCATTTCTCGGACAGATATTGTCTTTTGATGCCAATTTCCTTTCCGGTATTACCTCTTATCCGCACTCGAATTGTTTTCAGGATTGTCTTTACCATTTCTTGTGAGAAATTGAATACAACTGAATTCGACTATGTTTGACTGGGAGAGAGAGAGAGAGAGAGAGAGAGAGAGAGAGAGAGAGAGAGAGAGAGAGAGAGAGAGAGAGTATAGTCGTTTCTGCACTTAACATACACACTTGCAACTAATAAATTAGCCCATATATGCCATTTATCATCTCTTTTCCAACTGTCCTCAACAAGTGTTGAAAATACTTTCTTAAAATAGACCATTTCACTTTCTATTAAGCTGTCTTCACAAAGTGTGCAAAATTTAGTTTCTGCTATGATTCCCTCATTATTAAATTATATTTGAAAATAAAAGAAATAAGAATCTGCATTATAATAAAGTATCAAAATGTGTACATATAAAAAGATAGGAAAAGGTAATGGTATGTAACAGAAAGGAAATGTATAATCGTCTCCGGATCAGCACAGAACTGAATAAGGGTAGAACATTGTATCATTGAAGATGTCCGCAAAAGGGTTTCCAGGGATTGCTGTGATAACGTAATCTGCTTTGGTACTTGATCAAGTCATGCCTTTGATGCAAAACTGGACTGCAGAAGGCTGGAACCAGGAGAACGTTTCTCCCACTTGCAAAGGGTGGTAGTTTCATTGCAGCGGCGTGTGCCAAAGAGGCACATTCGGTGGGTGGCCTCTTCAAACAGTAGGGCACACCAGTAAAGAGGCTAGCAGGAGGGAGTAGACACTCCACTGGTCACTTATGTGCGAATAACCTTTTAGGTAATAACTGAGAGACAAGTGAATGTAAGTAATATCATTTTGACAGACAGCGAACATTTCATGCACCAGTTTCTGGTCACAAAAATTCAAACAGATCAATACAAAAAAAAAAATGGTTCTGTTGACAGAGAGGTATAGAGTGTGATATGAAATAAAAATGAAAAGAAAAGTACCATTAAAATGTATGACCGTGGAACCCGTGCGGTACAAAATATACATCTGCTGTATCTCCATCATTGGATATCTTCTTTCTGATACGTTTGCGAGTTGAGGCTTCCTTTTCTTTTAGGGTTGCAGTTCTACTTCAATTAGTATTCCTTCTTAAATTACTCTGCTTTTTGTTTTCTGCTTCCCGTTTACTTGCCATTCTGCTTGCATTAGCGTCCCTTCTTGAATTCCTCTGCTCTTTGTTTTCTGCATTACGGCTAGCTGCCATTCTTCTTGCATGTGTTTCCCTCGTAAATTCCTCTTCTCTACTGCTTCCTTCTGTCTTTTTCTATTCACCGAATTTGCTTTGCAACGAATTAAACTCTCTTTCTGGATGTCATCATTTTGTAGAATACAATTTAAGGGGGTCTTTAATTAGGGTGTCGCAGACCTCCAACATGGATCTTGATCAAAAAGAAAATAACGTTAGCTTTCTCGATAGAAATTACATAAGATTCGATCATCAAATATTTTGTAACTACTTTGTACAATTCTTCTACAGAGAACACGCAGGCAAACAGACAATCACCAGCTTTATTAGTACAGATATATATATATATATATATATATATATATATATATATATATATATATATATATATATATATATATATACATATATATATATATATATATATATATATATATATATATATATATATATGTATATATATATATATATATATATATATATATATATATATATATATATATATGTATATATATATATATATATATATATATATATATATATATATATATATATATATATATATATATATATATATATATATACAGTATATAAGTGATAAATGGGTATGGAAACACACACATGCATAAATGGATATACATGGATGTGTTACGATTCATTTTCCCTTTGCCAACGCATACACCGAATAGTCTGGTCTATTCTTTACTTATTTTCCTCTTTATTTGGGGATCTGCAGTTTGTCTGACATTCATGGTACGCTAGATCTTTTCATTGGGCTTCTGTCAAAGCATTGTAATCCAATCCCATGAACACTGAGATTACCAAACAATTCTTCTTCACCCAAGGGGTTAACTGCTGCACTCTAATTATTCAGTGGACACCTTCATCTTTGTAAGGGTAGAAGAGACTCATGCCGTTGTTCTTTGTATTTGAGTTATTCATAGTTGTAAAGCAAAGCTTTGTCTGTCATTCTTTCAAATATAAATGCTGTAAACATTATTAGCAGGTGAATTTATTCATGGTTGTTGAGCTGCCTTATCAAGGACAAAGTTTAGTTATAAAACTGGCTGGAGAAACAGGACACTTATCATTAGAAATAAAAAAGATCAGACCTGTCTCAAGTTCCATAGAAGAAATACTTTCTAGTATAACTCGGGAAAATACATAGTAGGCTACCCACAAATATTAACTCCTTGATTTAAATCTAACAGTTCATTCTTAGCTTAAACCAGGTGGCTCTTTCACTGGCTTTACAAAAGAAATTATAATTCTTTTAGGTAATGACTGACCGAAGCTCAGCTAACTAGCTTAGCTCGCTGGTCCTAGATGATTAAGATTATATAACTTTATCTCTATGCATTAGGGTATGTAGACCCAAATAGTAATTTTTTTCTTATCTATCGCAAAAACAGTTGATTTCCTGGCTCCTGCCTGTCAAACTTAACTAAAAGTGGTTCTTTTCACGCATGGATAATATCAAATGCACCCCATTAGGTGGAAGCGATAGCAGTAGCTTGAATCCTGCTGATTACTGCCTGGTTTCTAGAATTCCCATATCATATAAAGATTTTTAACATCTGTTGGCATATATTATTTTTTTTTTTAATTTGCAGTTTAGCTTTCGTAAGGGCATTGGTCTTAGTAATGCTCTTTCTTACAATTTTCAATGCTGTATATCCTTAGATCCCGTAATGAATTATGCATAACTGGTCTTAACGTTTGATCTTATTTTACTGAAATAACTGCGAAACCCTTATTCTCAAATTCAAGCAAATTGCAGTTGGTAGATTATTTCTCAGTTTTATTGAATCCTCAACAAATAGATTGAAAAGAGTAGTAGTTGATTGGTACTAGAGTGACTTTAATCACTGACATTATCCAGAGTAGTTCTTGGGGCTCTGATTTGCACAGTATTTATGCATGTTTTAAATAAAGGACGAAGATATAAGGTATTCAACATAAGAAAAATTAAAAGATAGTCTATATATGAAGAAATGCTGTACAGTTTCCTCCGCCATTGGACCTCTTCTTAGAGCGTTTATTAAGAAAAGAGTAAATACACAAGTTTATATATACAAGCAAGGCTTCAAATCATATAAAAAATATAAATAAAAAGATACTATTACTACCCAGCGGGCAAAAGTCACTTAACATCAGGATAAAACCAATAAAAGTTGAAATTACAAATCAACTGGAAAACAGGTAATAGAACCTTCGACAAGCACTTAAGTAAACAAAACAAGCCTAAAGCTATTGAATAACATTTTCAAGTTTATACTGACACTTTACACTGTGTAAAATAAATGGATACAATTGATATATACCTGGAGATAAATAGCAATTCTTATCCTTACTATAACACGCTTCTTCAATGACATTTCTCTCTATAAAATCAGTGTTTTTGAACAAAATTTGTAAATGTTACCAATCAACTAGATAATTACATATATTGTTATGTACACAAATGGCATTACTTTTGCTATTGGTTCTTATATCATACTTATGATTTAACATTCGTTTATCTAATTATATCACAGATTTTCCCATATAAAAGTCACCACATCTACATGGTATCTTATAAACTATACCTTCATTACTGTCAGATGTGTTACAAATTAGAGTTCTGCCAATGGGATTCCGATAAGAAAATGTAGTATTTATCCCCAGCAATCTTAGAAGAGTTATTATAGACTCAAAATTAGGATAGTATGGTAAGGACAGACAATTGGGTTTACTTATCCTATTCCTTTTGGGAAAATAAAAAGTTTATTTTTGCAAGTATCAAGCTTTTGTTTATGTCTTGTGTACTGAAATTATTTTGAAAACCTATTTGATATATATTTCTAAGTTCTCCGTCAATATATGGGACTGCGGATATTGAGGGCTCCAGGGAATGTGGATCTTAATGCAAACACCTTAACATCTGATTTATGACATAACCCTAGGGTTGTAGCTTAGTTTATAATAATAATAATAATAATAATAATAATAATAATAATAATAATAATAATAATAATAATAATAATAATAATTAGTCCTCATCAATTGGAACTGAAAAAAGCAAACAAAGAATGCTACCAATATCAATAAACATTAAAAAATTAATGTTTATCTCAAGGGAAAAAAATATAATGATATAAAAGAAAACATTTTGAAATTTCAAAGAAATTTCCTTATCAAGTTGACAAAAATTATCAAAAGCAAATTACACAAAAGATAACTTATTAAGTACTACATGATTACTGAAGAAATCAGTTAAACCTGATCATTGCCAGTGAGAATAAAAACTTGTTAATTTCGAATAGGTATTTATAACATATGAATCAAACGGATTAAACTTTGATGAAGTTGGGTTTATCATATAAGATTTCAGTTAAATTGTGCCACAAAACCCCTGTCATGCATGAATTAATTAATGCGTTGCTTTTCCTGCGCTACCAGAGTTACACATTAAATATACTTTTGCCTTAAAATAATCATGCCCTTGGCATTTTGCATCACCCTTATTAATAATAGCAAAGCAGAACTAAACCTGCTCCTTTTTTATGTTTATATTTATGATATATGAATTTTCTATATATGTTTTTAAGAAAATACAGGTACAGAGTCCAGTAATAAGAACAAACTCCGCAGGATCAAATTGTCTTTCAAAATAATTTAAAAAACTGAGCGATATATCTATAAATACAATATTTATATTCTTTTTTATTTTAAATATAGAATACATTTTGTGCAATATTATAGCGTCCTTGATTTTCAATTTCTTTCTTCAAGAAAGACTTTTAGACAGATATCAAGAGTAAATTCGAGATATGTCATCATTGATAGACGAGGTTGGATTAAGAAATGTTAAGTAATATCTCATTAATCGTATTTGTTATGAAATATCAATATAAGCTTGTATATATCACCCAGGGCCAATAATATATGTGAAAATACTTCAATACATTCTAACTTCAGATGAATAAGATCTATAAAAAACATTATAGTTATTTCTCAAAGACTTAAATGCTGAGTCCGGTAAAGCTACTTGATATTGCTCTGATTTATCTAAATCCAGAAACTTGAGAAATTATAGGTTTTGGCAAACATAAATCACACCTTGGTTGTTCAAAGATTCTGTCCTAAAGTTAGAAGAAAAATGTTCGTTGGAAGTTTTTCTCTACTAAGATGTCTCCTCTTTTTCTTGAGGGTAAACTATAATTTGGCTGATTTAACTACCAAATATTGTCAAACGTTGGTTCTCTAATAATTCTCAGGTTTTAGATAGTGCGATGTTAATAGCAATTGTAAATTATATAAAAAAAATATTTCTTGTAAATAGGATGAGTCAAAGGAGTTCAGTGCTACGGGGAGAAAATTTAACTTTATTTTTAATTCGCTTATGAAAAAAAGAAGTATTTTCTTAAATAATATATAAGCAAAAAATATTCTAATACTTTACATATTCTCTGACTCTTTCGAATACTCCAGATGAGTAGCCTAATTCCAGCTAATTAAGGGAAGTTTTGGAGAACCGCTGTCGAAATCAACTATTGGAGTTATTCTTATAGATCCATTTAAAAATAAATACAAATTGAAAAGTAGCGGGAAAATTTTTTTACATATTGGAATGTTTGAAACATTGTGCCTTAAACAGGATGAGGGTTATTGGCATAGAAATGCATGAACGTAGCTTCTTTTTTATTTAAGTATACAATCCAATAACTTGGCTTTGCATAATATAACAATGGTACCATAATACCATTAGGCTATCAAATGCGTCAAGCTGTCTAGCTCATATAAAGGTTTTATAACAAAACTATATATTTTCAACATTTCTCCCTTTGTTAACGTATGGAAATCCGTTAAATCTCTCAGAAATGTAACCAGTGTTAATGATGACACTTTAAAATGATTGAAAGTTGAGAGAAACATTAAAAATCAGGAGTTTCCTAAAATATATACTCTTGCATCATAAAAGGTAATGTTTTATTGTATTTAAAACTGCAGTTGTTGATTTTTTTATAATCCTTTAAAGACGATTAACAATGTTAACGGCTTTCCAGCTTTTCTTCTAATTCTCCTAGAGAGAAAAAAAAACAATACCTACCTATGATTACTATATTTTCAGATAATTAATCTCGTGGCCATGAAAACCAAAATCTTGCCGCCCTAATACATACGATAATTTAATAAGCCTATTCATAATTTATGTTTTCCAAAACTACTTTATTTTGTGTACTGATGTCCTAGTTTTATTGCTTATTATCACCAATATACTCTAGTCTCTTGATATTAAAAATCAGTGAGCTTATCTATCACTCACAGACTTCTCGCAATCATACCGAACGTTCTGAAACCTTCTGAAACCGCTTATATTGGCTGTATATTACAGTTACAATATCTTTATTATTATTATTATTATTATTATTATTATAAGCTAAGCTATGACCGAAGTAGCAATGTAAGATGCTACATGCATAATGGCTCCAATAAGGAAAATAGCCCGGTGAGGAAAGGGAACAAGCAATTAGATAAACTATAAGAGAAGTAATAAAGAATCAAAATAAAATACTTTAAGAACAGAGACAACATTAAATTAAATGTCTCATGAATGAACTATTAAAACTTCAAAATAATAAGAGGAAGAGAAATAAGATAGAACAGCGTGCCCAAGTGCACCCTCAAGCAAGAGAACTCTAATCCAAGGAAGTGGAAAGCAGTGGTGCAGAGGCTATGGCCCTACCCAAGACTAGAGAACGATAGTTGGATTTTGGAGTGTCCTTTTCCCAAATGAACTGCTTACCATATGTAATGAGTCTCTTTTACCCTTACCAAGAGGAAAGTAGCCCCCTGAGCAAAGAATAATTGTTTGGTAATCTTGGTGTTGCCAGGTGTATGAGGACAGAACAGTGTGGAAAGAATATGCCAGACTATTCGATGCTGGTGTAGTCAAAGAAAAAATGAGCCGTAACCAGAGAGGGGGATCCAATGTAGTACTATCTGGCTAGTCAAAGGACCCAATAACTTTCTATCGGTAGTGATTCAATAGGTGGCTAGTGCCCTGGCCGACCTAATACCCAGAAATCTTAATTTTCAAAATTAACATTCATATCGCATTTAAGAGGGAGGCTTTAGTAACTGAATATTTAGAATAAGGAAACCCCCATATCTACAAACATATAACTATTTTTGAATCGCAGCTCTTTTGAAACTTCCACTTATGCATGATTCTTTACATTCTATTTGTTCTAGAGCCTTCTAGATTTCCTACATAGCATTAGATTTTTTCCCGCTCCATAATGAAAAATACGACATTATACTTCCATGCGTCGTAGTAATTTCATTAAAAACAATTACAATACAATAACATTATGATAATTATAAAAAATATAAATACTACCGGGAGTACTCATATCACCGTTATTATTTTAAGTTCTTATGACATACTTAAGAGTCATCACATCAAAAAAATATTTCTAAGGCTATAATATATATATATATATATATATATATATATATATATATACATATATATATATATATATATATATATATATATATATATATATACAGTATATATATACATATATATATATATATATATATATATATGAATATATGTATATATATATATATATATATATGAATATATGTATATATATATATATATATATATATATATATATATATATATATATATGTATATATATACATATATATATATATATATATATATATATATATATATATATATATATATATATATATATGTGTATATATATGTGTATATATGTATATATATACAGTATATATATATATATATATATATATATATATATATATATATATATATATATATATATACATACATACATAAACACACATTTGGCATAGCAAACAAAGAATTAATAATACCAATAACAAACGCATCTTCATATAAATTCCCACGTAACCTAAACTTACATTTATAATGCGGAATAAAAAAAAATGAGTAACAGGATTGGTTAGTAATAGTCATATCCAAAACACCTGACAAGAAGTCATCAGCAGGGCGTAAGTATCAAGGGATGTGACATAATTTTCATTAGTTATAACTAAACACAGAGATCAACTGAATTTCTTATTTTGAATATGAAGTGATCAGAATATTTCCCATTTTCCCATTATTAACATAACATCAGTACAAGGTAAGACGACTCAGGAACCAAAAATCATCACCACGATTCATAGAACTATACTAATTTATTTTAATGAGGCGCATTTGCACTGATTCACAGCGGTGCCCTTTTAGCTCAGAAAAGTTTCCTGCTCTGTGATTGGTTAAAATTATTTTGTCCAACCAATCAACGATTAGGAAACTTTTTCGAGCTAAAAGGTCACTCTGAGAGTCAGTGCAAATCTGCCTCACTAAAAAGAATTGACTATATTCACCGCCACACCATGCTTTACATAGGTTTTAATAAAACGCTTGTTTGTATCTAACAACACAATGATAATATAGAGTATGAAAAAAAAAATCACTAGTATTTGATGGTTGAAATTCACCCAGAAATAAGAATAAAAGTGAAATATTTTCCAATGAAGCACAATTATTTCTATAAAAGTAGTGCTTTTTCTAGATCAGATAAACTTTTGTTTAGACTTGTTGCTCAAAACTGACAAAATGGAATGCCGTATTTTAAGGTATCGTTTACGATAAAACACTGTAAATACGAAATTAGTGGTGTTTATCAATAATTGAATGAATACTTATTCTACCACTAGTGAAAAAAAAAGATAAAAATTACTAAAACATCACTAAATGTTTTATTGCAATTAACTCTCTCTCTCCCTCTCTCTCTCTCTCTCTCTCTCTCTCTCTCTCTCTCTCTCTCTCTCTCTCTCGCTCAGTAAAAACCCTCATGTTAAATGCACGTAAATTAGCACCTTCTCTGAATATTGAATTTAAATTTTAAGCTTATTATTTCATTTCAATAAAATTTCATTCCTTCCTGCTTAATAAATCAATACAAGCATTTTAGCGTAAATATTAGATAGAATTAAAAAGAGAACACATTTAAGTCTGTGTCAACTATATTTAGAATCTATAATCTATCTAGAAATAAAATTTTCCATGTGATATCATTGACACCAGGTCATTATGTTTCTTTCATAGGGAAGTTTATTTTTTTCTTTATTTTTCTTGTTTCCCAATGGAAAATTTTCTCCTATATGATGAAAATAAACCTGTTTAAACAGCATAAGATAAGCACAAGAAATATGTTCCCCAAATTTTCAGTCACCCTCAATTTTCTAATTATTTATACATCTTTGGAAGGGAAAAAAGGCCCATAGTCATTGACAGCTGTGAGTGATTTGTGAGAAAGGGGAAGAGACGTTAAATATGAAGTACTAGGTAAGTTTTGGTCAAATTACCTCAAAACTTTAGATGATTTTGATTGAACAAATTTCATATTATCATGCGAGGGTAAGAATAAAACTTATTTTTTAAAGTAATCTATTCATTAAAGATAAGGAAGTTACTGATGATTATATAAACATTAATGATAGTAAAGTAAAAACATAATAAGTTGTTTACCTTTACTTATCATATGTGCACCAGAGCCTCTAGTGTTTTTAAAAGAATTTAAATATTTGTTGTTTTTTGGTTTAACATGATAACATATTGATAAAATCAGTAAAATAAAAGCATTCAAGATTAGAGATTGCATAAGAAACAGGGGAAAGGAGAGAAGACGATAGATTGACGAGTAAAGAAAATTTACGGGCATAGACTGTCATAAAATGGCCATAAACAGACGGGAGTGTAAGGAAATGTCTGCTGCTTTAGACTAGACTAGCAACGGCTGGTGATGATAATGATATGTATGTATATACATATAGCAGTACATGTATATATATGCATATATATGTGAATCTTTACACATACACACAAACAAACACACACACACACACACACACAATATATATATATATATATATATATATATATATATATATATATATATATATATATATATATATATATATATATATATATATATATGCATGTGTGTGTGTGTCCGCGCTTGTGTGTGCGCATGCACGTGTGTGTGTGCATCAGCGCGTTTGTGTGTGCATCCGCGAGTGTGTGTGTGTGTGTGTGTATGTGCCAGTGTCCATGCATAAGGGTCATATTTTTATCACTAACTTGTATTTTCCTTCTTATTGGATATTCTTGGATGAACGTTTTCTTCCATCATTCCTTTCCGTGAAGGGGGACTCTCTTTGTCTCAAAATAATTTTTCCTCCACGAAGACATTGATTCATCACCAAACAAGATCTAATGTGAAGTCATTTATTTCTTTCATTCATTCAAATTGCCTTTCTGCCGAATAAAGGGAAAAGTCTGCAGTCTCATACATTCATACATTCGACGCATTCTTAATTTTCTTCTTTATTTCCCTCCTTAAACCAAAATTTGACATATACATAAGAACCGAATAATTCTCGTCTTTTGTGTTCGATCGTTCACCGAAGCCTGACACTTTCCACGGAAGACGACGCTCCGTGAAAGGCTCCTCGTCTGTTATTGCTTACGTGCCATTTCGTCACTATTTCCACTCTAAAATTTACGAGGCTTCATCGGTTAAAGGAGAATTTGTTTGCACAATGCGACATCATAAAATTGCCCATTGCATCTCTTTCTATCTCTTGGTCAAACACATTCACAAACATGCACAACCATCTCAACATCCTTAGAAAGAACACATTAATAATTTGGTTTTTAAATTTCAAATATGGCCTATATTCCTCAGCGATTGCAAAAAGATCACTTTGTAGCATTAAAGAAATAATTTTAATATTTAGTCCCAATGTTTTAAGAAATTCATATACAATATTACTTATTAATATAACAATGTGTACAACATCCACGAACAGCATATCATTGAATGAAATTTCTTTAGCAAAAGTCTGGATCGATGACAAGAGGTATGTGTACAATGTGAATAGTGACTTTAGACTCGCTTTAATGCAAACATTTTGTTGAAATTCATTGAAAACAAATCAAGGCATCCCCTGTTATATACTGTTTTAAGAGAAAGAAAATCAAATATTCTTAATTCAGAAAGTAAAATCGAAAGTTTGTCAAAGGAATACATAAAAGATAACAAAAGTTACGCCAATATAATTGTTTAAAATATTCTAACATTGTCTGAACACGTATGCAATGCAATATTATTCCTGTTACTTAAAATCACATATAATAGTTGAACAACAATTGGTTTAATTCCATAAATCTATTTTAAAATAAAGCAAAATAGATATCAACATTCTGGTAACAAAGAACACAAAATTAAGCGGGAAATAATATCGTCATAATTCATACCCAGAAAATGATAATCATTCCAGTGATATTAAAATGCCGAGTGTAAAAATCTTCTATTAGTTTCAGTTATCTCAGTCTCACTAAGCCGTATGCTCATGCTAAAAAGGAAAGTGACTGGGAGTTCTTCTCCCATGTCATTATTGTGGAAAACCAACCTACATCTTAATAAAATAAGACTTTTTTTCTGGCTATTGTTTTTGTTAGTATAGTGGCATGATTTTTGTACTTTCCAAGTCTTTTCTATAGATTAGGACTCTTTTATCATAGTATCCCCGTATTCACTATTTTCTAGAATTGCTGTTATATATCTAGCTCTATTAATTCCTTTCCAAATATTACAGTAAATGAACGAAAGCATTTTCTTTGGCTTACAAGAATCTACTATCAATTGTGAGCATGTAGTATGCTGGCTTTCTGCCATAATGGCCGGAGGTTCTATATCACGTATGATGGTGAGGAACATTACTGTTACTTCTGGCATGAATTACGAGTTTGGGTAATAAAGCTCTGTCCTATTTACAGGTGAATATTTGTTAGCAAATAGAACGACAGTAAATTCCAGTGTCAGTAGTGCCTCGTGCTATAACCACACATAAGAAACCACAGCATAAACATTTTTTTCTAAAGTAAACTATATGCAATTATTGTTTGTTAAACAAACCATATCCAATTAGGCTAATGATTTGTTTTAAAGTATACAGTAAGTAATTATAGTCTTTTCATCGCTTTTCATTTTGGAAGATGAATAACCAACAAATTAGACAAAGAAAATTATCAACCTAAATAACTAAAGAAAAAAATGAAACAATTAAAATAGAGGGTTAAAAAAAAGCAGCATGGTGGAGACGGTGGTCATTAAAGCCAAACTCCTGACACTTCATGGACAGGCAGAGAACGTCCTAATGAGATGCTTTCGTCCTCCCTCCAGGGCTTAGGATAGCAGGATATAATTACTGACTGGGTGAAATGAGAGGAGTCCTTTGGGAGAGATGAAACGAGCCATCAAGCCATCTATATATCACACACATCAGCGTTAGTCGACTTTTATGTTCTGATCATCTATAATTATTGCTGTCTCATATAAAACATAGACGTCATCGAAAAGCAATACGGCTCTGAAGAGCATAGCACTGGCCAATCTGTGATAACCTATCGCTTCTATCGGGGACTATTAATTACTTTCTTTTAGTCTGAAAATAATCTTAGTGTAAAGATGAACATAACTCCTTTTAAGGACTTTGATGTCAACAATGCTTTTTTATTAAAGTTCCGGTAAATAAACTCATTTATGGAAATTGATATACTAAGTAATAAGTGGATTACAGGGTCGTTTTGTTTTCATAAAAAGAAATAACTAATCAAAGTGTTTTCACCTGATCATGCTAATGCTGGGGTCACACTTGAGCGATGCTGCCATGGCGAGGCGGTGAGTAGTGGATTTTAGCTAGATTTTGAGCATATCGCCACACATCCCCATTCATCCTGGATGTGTTCGTGCTAAATCCCACGGACCGAGAAGAGTACCGGCACGTGTGCGATTCATCCCGGGTTGCACGCTCTGTCGCAACACTGGTGGACAGAATGAAATCAGCTCTATTTTTTCCCCTAGTGTGCAGTGATAATCAGGCACCTACGGTGCAACACCTGCAAGGAGATAACACATTGCATTATCCGTGTTTTGTTCCGCCGTTATTGCTAACCTGGTCGCCTGTCAAAACTATATATGCGGTATATTTCCCTATAGGAGATGTGGATACATGCATCACTGCGCATGCGTTCAGCACTGGTATATAAAGTAGGAGTAGCAGTTCACCATCCCCTACGGGCCAACCAAGGGAAAGGCCCGTGCCAACAACAAGTGTTGGCTTTAATACCCCAACAACAACAAGTTCACCATCCCCAGTCGTGCTTTTATCTGAACACCGCGTTGACTAATTATGGTTAAAATCTAGTATTATATTATATCAAATTATAATATGAACTCCCTTGAACAATTTTGAAAATTATATACCTGAATCTATCTCAAAGTGAATGTATGCTTGTGTATAATCACTGCCCAAAGATGGCTGTCTACTCTATTTGCTTCATCTAAAGATCCTATTCATGAGAGAGAGAGAGAGAGAGA
>NC_090728.1:1299961-1319961 GCF_036898095.1 Palaemon carinicauda
AACAGCACAAGGAATTATTAATATTATTATGTCAATGCTGAAGAAAGAAATAATGACTCTCACTTTGCTGCTTTTCGTGTTTTTGAAAAGGCAGAAAAATAGACGCATCGGGAATTTATAATTATTCCAACAATACATTTTTGCGATTTCCACCCCCCATACAATGGGTATAATGAAGAAACTAAAGCAAAAAAAAAAAAAAATAAGAATAAGGACACGTGGAGTGAAGGATATTGAATACTTGTGCCGGGTTCAGAGGGAAAGGGTAATTTGAGAAAATAATGAAAACAAATGGTCTCGCTTTTGATCTTGGGTGATAGATCAGTGACTTCGTGGCAGAAAAAAAGGTTATTGCAGGATAAAGAGACTCCCTTCACTGAAAGGAAGAGTAGTTCAAGTTTTTTTTTCTTTTGGTCAAAATAAAGATATTTAATAAATTTTGATATGTTTTTCTTAATATATAATTTTTAAATAAAAAGGGAATAAAATTAGATATGCAAAAGTAAATGAATTATTTTACAAGCGACACAATTATAATTATGTGCAAAAACACACAAAGTCAAATACATGCGTACATACACACATACATGTGTATGCATGTATGTATTTATGAATGTGTTTGCGGATGCTAGCAATAAACTCTCATAGGGGATTCGAACCTTCATCGACTGAGGAAGCAGGCTAAAACTAGGGCCGTGAAGCATAGGGTACCTGTAAATGAACATTGTTGATACCAGAATATTGGGGGCCCTAACAGTCACTGCCATTTTATTCATATACAGTTTCACATATGAAGAAGTTCCTTTGATTCCCTCTGTTGATTGATATATTAATGTCTTATTACTTCAGCAGACGGCAGTTCACTCTGTGGTATTGGTGTAAGAATACCACCAGCATACGTCCCACATGTCGTAAAAACCGAATAAAAAGACAGTTGCTGCCTTGCAATCTTACTCTTTTGCAAAAGGCTAGGCATACTACCAATGCCTGTGGAATCTGCTGCCTTCCAGTTGGACTATCTAGTTTAAGGTTAGGCACGCCACCAATAACTGAGGTTGATGACTGTAAGGGCATGCGATTGTGAAAACTCTCTGCCAAATTATGAACCATGTATGCCAAAATTAGTAGTATGTATGTGGCTAGGACGTCCTCTCTGAGCCACGCCCACCAGGAATGCCCTGCTGGCATTATCAATAAATGAGGGGTACCGCAGGGTTATCGTCTGCGGCCAAAGAAGCTAGCGACAGAATTCTCACTTGTCTGATGCGATCACTCCAACGACTTCTATCAAAGACATTCACCAAATCTATTCACTACACATCATCCTTTACCTTATCTCCCCATCTAATTCTGCGAGCTCTTTCGATCATATTAACAAATATGGTTATAATAATGATAATAATGAGGATGATAATAACAATAATGACAATACCTGTAATAATGATAATAGTAATAATAATAATGATAAAATAATAATTTCCTCCTACTCTTTTCCTTTGCCTTCACTCCGAGTCTATATAGACCAACCATTTCGTCCTTCTATTATATTTTCATGATGAAATACCACATCCCTTTATATCATAAACTATTACACAATTTATGGAGATTCAACATTTTTTACTTAAGACCTTGGTAAAGCTTTACTGTATTACAGATTCTAATTGCGAACAGAAAATATATGTTTTACTGTAGTAAATAACGTGATTTGACCGAATTTGACCTTCATTTCAACAGCAAACAAACAGAACAACCAGTTCGACTAACTTTAAGTAGCCGACCTGGTTGCTGTTATTACAGCAGAAATGAAGGTGAAAACCGGTTAAATCCCGTTATTTTCTACAGGAAAACATATATTTTCTTTTAAAATGTTCAAGTAAATTATCTTTTGTTATATATTTTCTGTTAAAATGTTTAAATATAATGACTTGTTCAAATTCCGTGTCACTTCACTCATGTATGTACTGCGAACGCTAACATTACCAATGTTACACAACGTTACCAATGTTACGATGACATTGCTAACGTTAGCAATGCTACGATAATATTAGCATGCGTATTTTAAAGCATTTTTCTATATACCCTTTACACAATATACAAAATGGTACAAAAGGGTACAGAACCTAACAAACCCACCTAACCTAACCTAACCTTGAAGTTCTCAGGTCACAACACCTAGCAGGGGGCAAGCCCCGGACCCCCTTCCCAGGTCACAGCCCCTAGACGGGGGCAAGCCACCTGACCCCTCCCCAGGTCACAAACTTGTACTGGCAAGAGGTTTGCACTCTAAAAAAATTAAAATTAAAGAAATGAATGACTTACTTTTAAGACCCGGACGTCAAAACTTGTGGGTCACTGGGGTGTTGAGACTGTGACGTCTTAACTCCCATGCCTGGGACGTGGAAGGTTGTGGGTCATCGGAGTCTTGTGGGTCTTGGGGGTCCCCTAGCTGTTGCTGTATCGGAGTGTTGAGGCGACTGGCAGTAAGGAAGAAGTGGTGCAATAAGGTATGCTCTGGGTAGTAGTGGGTAAAAAAGAACCAGGAAAAAATATTGCTTGAAATATTCAGTCTCCATTCCATGTCTCTGTACCCGCTCCTTTACTTCTCTCCAGAGTCGTTCTATATTTTGTGTATGGATTGTTGGGTCTTGGGGGTCAACGAAATGTTCAGAATGGTTAACAGTTTTATGTTGGTAACCTATTTCAGAAAGAGAGTTGTAGGCACACCACTTTATCACTAATAATTACACTTCCAGGTTTGATATATTGCTGAATTAGGGGAATTAGAGTTGCGTCATCACGTTTAATAGAGAAGGGGGGACTAAATGGATGATAAAAGATTTCTAGGATACACGTTCAATACCCCCAAAGACCCATAAGGCACTTAACGGTCTACCACGGTTGTATTTACCTTTTCCAAAATGGAATTCCTCTATTTCAAATGCTATATCGTCACCACCAATCGCCTCCTGATTATCGAAAAAGTATTCCATAACATCCTAACAGAATCTTCGTCCATCGACACTGGTTCTAGAGGATATATCGATACCCTCCATGTGTGTATCATGATCCCAATGCTTATGCAAGAGGTGGTTCACAAATAATATTATCTTCCATGGAGGGAGGTGACTTTTTCCTAAAAATATACCCATATACGCAGTAACCGTATAACCACATCAGCGTTTCTTCTTTGTTTTAGATACCTTAATTTGAATATTGCAGTATTATGCGTGAATGTCTTTCCTGTACGATAGGAAGGAACGGCACTTGGGACACCGTAAGCGTTGGGGTATTACATTGTGTGATTTAAGGAAATTATCAACATTGGATGACGTATCAAAAAAATCGCCATGAAATTTAGCAAATGCTATTGAGTATGGAATACTTAAAAGCTTCTATAATTTCCTCCATCGCAAAATACGAAAAAAAAAAAAACTCACTTGAGATAACAAGGACTGTACTCGGACAAAGGTTTCCATGGAAAAGGATAATGTTGGGAGGGGTATGAAGAGACCACTTAGATAGGTAAGGGAAGGGGGTAGGGAAATATTAACCCCCACCCCCTGTGCAAACTTTCAATTCGGATGGGTTCGTGATTGGTTAACGAAAAAACAACGGAGTCTAGAGAGTAAACATGAATGAACTAGAATGGGAAACTCGTCCAGAACAAGTACTTATGTGAAATAGGGGCGTAACAAGGTAATAACAAAATGTATAAAAGTAATATAGCAAGATAAAATGGAATGCATGATAATTAATATTTAATGGGAATATAAAATGGGGTGATTTTTTAAGGTATCGGATTATAAAACGAGTAATACTGGAGTCAAACGTAATATGTTTACGAGAGTATTACATAAAAGGAAAGGGATAGTTATACTGGATCAAGTCATATACTTGAATAAAGCAGGTGAAGTCGAATATTCAAATTTGGCGGGTAGAGAAGAAGAAATCCTATTGATGGAGGTGGAGTCTATGGGCGTGGGGGGTGAGGGGGGGAGGATTATGCGCATAAGGTCGAAACCTGCTTTGTACAAACGAACGACCGAGAGTGACTACAACCGAACCGTAAAATAACAAAAAATAAATGAAAAACACTGCTAATGTTAGCATAGTATGCTAATATTGTTAATGTTAGATTGCGCAGCTCAATATTACCGTATTTTTTCATCGGTTTATACAAGAAGGTAATGTATAAAGAAAAAAGGGCTTGTTTTACCATTATATACCGTTTCCCCAATATGTTTTCCTCACCCAAAACCCTGAGTTCCCGATGGTGGTCCACCATTATCGTTGTGTGTGTGTGTATATATATATATATATATATATATATATATATATATATATATATATATATATATATATATATATATATATATATATATATATATATATATATATATATGAAACTATTCATGTCTGATGGGAATGAGTGTCATTTTCGAAGAGAGCGGAATTTTTTCTATAGAAAAAAGTAGTTTTTTTTTCCCTAGGTTACATTGCCCTGTAATACAGTACAATAATACCAAAACGTTTTCCATTTTATTCCAAATAATGCAGTTTCTGTCCATCATGACTCATGCGTATCATCGTATGCAAATATTAACCCCTCATTTATCAGCTTCTTTTATTACGTTTTTGGTCTCACATATGAACCTCTTATCTTCTGACACACATTTCACATCAATCAATCCGAAACAATGCTAGGTTGACACTAACAAATACCATTCTGTGTGACCTCTTTTCATCATACCTCTTGCGATACCACGATCATATCTAATTGCAACTTTTACATTTATTATAAAAAGATTTAATTTTTAGCTACACTAACTAGAGAACTATATATCGTATACTCGTTGGAAGGATACCATCATTCATGACTTCTTAAGGTTATTAGTAATAACAAACATAGAAAACTTGTTACTTCACATGAAATAAAATTTTAGGAGTCCTCCTTCATTTGAATGAATATCTACTTTCTTACTTGGTGAGGGATTTACCACAAATTTTCAAACTTTGTGATACACATCTCAGTTTAATCACATGCAAACATTTATTTCATTAACTTCTCAACTCTAATAGCCATTATATTGAAGCAATCTTCATGTTGAGAGACATATGCTTACGGCATTAAAGCTAAGAAGAGGTATAAAAGATTAGAAAGAGATATTTTGAACTGGTAGAGACCAAGTGTGCAGATGCATAATGAATTTAGTAATAATTGCTTAGAAAAAAATCACACCCGAAAAGCATATTTACAAGTGTAACGGGTTGTACTTTCCAGATGTATATAAAGAAGTTAGTATGTCGAATAAAATGAAACATGTAAAATAATAACTTATGGTAAGGATCGCTAGGGTGGGACCAGGTAGGAAATACAGTTGTGAAATATACCCTTAAATGCTTCCTACATAATTATTTTCGATAATATTTGCTTAATATCTTGGGAGTCAAGGGAAATGATTTTCTTTATAATTTCACCCATTTACTTAATTCTTTATTCTTATTCCAGATCATGTATACTCCTCCGTATATACTGTATATACAGTATATATATATATATATATATATATATATATATATATATATATATATATATATATACTGTATATATATATTTGTGTATATATATATATATATGTATATTTATATATATATATATATATATATATATATATATATATATATAAAATATATATATATATATATATATATATATATATATATTCATATATATATATATATATATATATATATATATATATATATATGTATTGTTTAAAGATATTTTTTTATAAGTCGTTATATTAATGGTTAAAGTAAATACTGCAGCATAAGATACCGTCATTGTATGTAGCATCTTTTATTACACATCTTTTGAGAGGAATGAATGAATAATTTGATGTTCTCGGGCATCCTGACATCGAAGGCCATTGACACCGATATCGTTTATTATAAATAAAGATTAAAAGAATATGACATTAAAATCAGAAAAGTAAATGTGTTATAAAAGTTAAATAGTATTAAGAACACCTGCTTCTGATGTAAATTTAAAAATGCCACTAGCTTTGTACGACACATCATGTCCAAGGATCTTGGCAAGGATGAACCTGCCATCCTCCCCCAGGGCCCCAAACAGATATCTATTTCTTTCCGTGCTATAAGTGGGGCATTCAGTCAACAAATGCCTCACTGTCAAGGTATCAAACAGTCGTCGCAATATAGTTGGTGGTGGTCAGCCAGCAGAAACTCGTGTGTCATCCGAGTGTGACCAATGCGGTGACGACAAAGAGTAGTCTCCCATTTTCGGGGCATCCCCTTATACCTGCAAGGGGATATAACAATCGCAATTTCTCTCATCTTATTTTATATTAAACTATCCCAATGCTTTTGCCAATTTCTATAAATAGAATTCTTAATTGCTGGTAAAGAATCATTGCAAAGAATGGGATACCTTCTTAGTAGCAACTCGGTTGCAGCACTCTTTGCTAGTTTGTCTGCCTCTTCATTTCCAGACACATGTACGTGTGCTGGAACCCAGCAATGTCGAACTATTATACCTTTTAGACCAATGATTAAAAGCCACTTTAAAACCGTTAAAACTAAAGGGTTACAGGAATTAAAACCTTCTAAAGCTTTAAGGACACTTCTTGAATCACTATAAATGTAAAATTGCCCACTCTTTTAAAGGTATTTTCTCAATAGCGGTTAGTATGCCATATAATTTAGCAGTAAATATGGAAGATATTGGAGGCAGTGCACCTCTACAGTTGAAAGAACTACTATAAACTCAAAATTCAATGCTAGCATCAGATTTGGAGCCATCGGTATATATAAAAGTTGATACTCTATGTTCTTCATCATGTTCCATAAAACGAGACCTAGCTTCTAATTCAGTATTTTTTTTTTTTTAACACCAATGAAATATCTAATAAAAGATATCTGGTAATTTCCACGGAGGGGTTGTTGATGTATTAAGTAAAAGCATCTTACTTCTGATTATATCGAGACATTTTAATATTTGTTTTACCCAAAAGCCATAAGGTTAAGGAGATTTTGGGTGCAATTCAAAGTATGTTAAGTGCATTAAAAGGCTTACAGTCTGGAAGGCTAAAGAGTTAGGGAGTTTTTGTAACCTGAACAAGTACCGAATAATGGAAGACATCCGGTAATGGTCTAGAGGTAACTCTCCAGCATCAACAAGGATACTTGGGATAGGTGAGCCTCTAAACACTCCTGTGGACAATCTAATAGCAGCATGATGTATTGAATCTAATATCTTTAATCGGCTTAGGGTAGCTGAAGAGTATATTTCACACCCATAACTAATTTTGAAAAAAAAATAAGGCCTTGTATAGTTTTGAAATAGTTTTACGGTCTGTCCCCAATGATGTATGGGACAATGCTTTTTAAAGATTCAGAGCTACAAGACATTTAGCTTTCAATGCCTTTGAGTGAGGAACTCAAATAAGCCTAAAATCGAAAATCAATCCTAAAAATTTAGCTTCACCTACACATGGGATCCGTTGACTTCTCATGTATATATCAGGATCTGGATGTAATCCACAAATAAGACAGCAATGGACAATATTAGTTTTGCTTGTTGAAAACTTTAACTCAGTCATATCAGCCCACTGAATAATTTAGTCAATTGCGAGTTGTAGTTTTCTCTCAACCGTTGCATTCTAGCTCCAGGGTTACACTCAGCACACTACCCTGAGGAACTCCTTCTTCCTGAAATTTACTCTCTAAATAGAGTTTCTCCCACTCTCACTTGAAAAACTCTATGTGAAAGAAATGACTAAATAAATAGTGATAGCTCTCCTTTTAATACCAATTCATGAATGATTTTAAGTATACCATATCTCCATGTAGTATCATATGCCTTTTTCCAGGTAAAAAAAGGCTGTCACAAGGTGTTGTTTGGGAGCAAAGGCTTCACAAATAGAGGACTCAAATCGTATGAACACATCAGTTACTGAGTGCATTTTTCTGAATCCACACTGAATAGGTGATAAAATACCCCTGTTTTCAAGGTACCACATCAATCCTGATCACTAGTATGCCAATCTTCTAATGTCATCCAATCGAAATCAAGAAGGAAGATAGAGCTTGCAATTGAAAGGTCAATGCATGACAAGGTACCTGTCTGGACATGGAAGTGCGTGGACTCTCCTGTATTAAGGAATCTGACATCCTCATTCTCCTCAAATGATAAGATAATATTTACCCCTTGTGTTTGCCAAAACATCACCCCATACAGGATGTCTACCATACATATCTCCCAGTAAGATAAAAGGTTGAGGGAGCTGTTGAATTACCTTGACTAAATCATAATATAAAATATTATCATTTGGAGGTAAGTACAAAGAGCATATTGTATATTTTCTCCCTATATATATTAGTAAAACCACTGCCTGCAGGGGTGTACAAATAGACAAAGGTATTTGGGGAACATCTCGACGAACGTACATGAGACTTCCGCTATGGCTCCCTTCTTGTTGATTATATGGTGTTCTATAGCTAACATACTCTCGAGGACTAGGAGTGTTAGCATCAAGCTTACTTTCCAGTAGACATACAATTATGGAGGAATGTTCATGAATTAGGAGCTTAAGGGTTTTTCATATTTGGCCCTTAAACCCTGACAATTCCATTGCAAAATGGAGGACAAAACGATGGATAATTTCTGGAAGACATCTTGGCTTAGGTCTTCCCATAGCCGTTTTAAATCTAACATTATTACCTGTAGGTTTCTTCAGAGATGGTGTTAATATGTTGGGTTTTACATTTGTGTTTTTCTTTGGGTCTTTTTGGTATATTTGTTGAGGCGGATGGTAGACCACAACTTGAATTTCTGATTTATTCAGTTTATCTTCTGGTTCATTAGAAACATCCACAGACAAAACATCAAATTTATTTGATGTCATAACTTTACTGTTTCTAATGGAGGGGGGGGGGGGACAGAAATGGAGGTCTCTCTCTTTTACGAATAATAGATGGTGGGATTCTAGGTTTTTGCACCTTTCCCACTACAGGTGCATCAGTCAAGTTGGTTTTAAGTGGAACCTCCATCAAATCAGGCAAGGACATGGCCTGAGGGAGGTTTGTACCAATATTTGTAATGGGGGACGAAGGCTGTACAGAAATGGACAATGCCCTAGTCTTAACACACCTTGGAAAATGCTCAGGAGGTAACATGCTTACCTCGTCATTAGACATTTCATCAGATGCTATATCTCTTTTTCTAGAGCTATTGGCAGTACTAGGTGGGTTTGATTTTAATGCTTTAGCATAGGTATTTCATTTATTCAATAGTCTTTTGGCATGTCCCATACTTATATGTTCTAAATTAGATTTGTTGAGGGCAGCTTCCTCCAACTTATACAGCTCGCAGCTCTTGTCTGTGGATTTATGATTTGAGTTGCAATTTAAACACCTGGCTCCAAGTGCACATTCTCCATGGTAAGATTTGGAGCAAACGCCAAACATTAACTTTTGCAAACTTTAGACTGGTGGCCAAATTTAAAACAATTAGATCATTATAATGGTTTCTGCTTGAATGGTCTTACTGTAATCATTTCGTTTGCAGTAACATGGAAAGGTACATCAGCATCCTAGAACGTAAGGATTATCATTGATGTACCTGGGACTCTACAAACTTTCCATACATTTAATGGACACATGGGCAGTATCTCCTCCTCTGTAAACTCATATAAATCTTTGTTAAAAACTACTCCTCTTTCGTAGCTAAAATTTAGGTGGGGTTTGACAACTAATTCAATATCATCATTAGTAGTCTTTATGTTGGTCAGTATTACAGACTGTGTACTTGATTTGGCCTGGATAAGGAAACTATTCTTTTCCAAAACGAGATGTATAACCCAGTGCAATAGTTCCTACTTTTCTCTGAATCAATTTGCATATTTTTAAATAATTCCCTCTTTGATTCAGGTACAGGCCACATTGGTGGTTTTGGTTTTCTCTGGGAAGGAATAACTAAATCAGTGTCTTTTTCAAACCAATTGGCTGGTGTATATACATCCAAATCAAGTTATTAATTTTAATATTATCAATGTTAATTATTGCATTAAATACTTCGTCATAACTACTGTAAGATATCGATGAATCCTATTTTTCATCTTCAAGTTCCATCCTTATTTCTTGTATAAATCCAAAGCACTCAAATGCTTTATATAGATTATCATAGTTTGTCTCTATTGGAATTTGGGTAACATGAAGGATCCGAAGTTTCCTTGTGTTACACAAATTATTCGATTTTGGAATATCAATAGAATAGTCCTTTCCAGTTCCGAGGTCATCAACAGAATTTTCCTTAATAGATTTGCCTGAGGTCGTCAACAGTGCCGGGGGAGAGTCAGCGTATCCAGGGGGTGGGAGTTCGTTGTTTAAAGAATCCATGAGTGTGTCGAGATAAAAAAAAAAAAAAAGATGAGTTTGATTTACCTGCTCGAGAATACTAATGCAACATATGTCGGAATGGATATATGCACTCTCCAATATTGGCACAATGAGAGTATACTTCCCATATGGTCCACTCCATACCTGTTACGACCCTTGTTGAGGTGTGGTGCAAGTTCTTATTGCACGGTAAGAGAGGTCAGTGATGAAAGCCATATCAGGCATATAAATTGGTCAGTGGAAACGAGAACACTTGGGAAAACTTAACAATATTTATTAAAAAACATTTTTAGAACAGTCATCCTTGTGACTACCTAACAATTTGAATGAGTTATTAACAACTAACCATTAACACCTAACACTTAACACTTATAATTAACAATTAAAACTTAACAGCTAATAACTAACAGTTAGCACTTAACAACTAATGATTAACAATTAACCATTAATGCCTAGAAAGGCATACACCGAAACAGAGTTTAATATTAACTGATAACAACCAACCAAATTCCCCAATGGGTGTCACCACAATCGCAACGAGAGAGACAGTCTAATATTTAAATGTTTATCACTACAGTCTCAATGAGAAAGAGACTATCATTTAAATAATTATCAAGAAACAAAACAAATATAAGATATGAATCCTCACACTCTTTGCAACTGGAGAAAAACACACACATCTCCTAACAAGGTAGCAGCTCCACTTCGCTCTGTTACTGTAGGGAGTGCAGCTCTGCAGGACTCTTCATTAAAGGTAGGGAAATGTATTCCTAATCCTAAAAAAGGTAAATTATCTTTCCTACCTGGCAATGGCCTCCCTACTTGACACCACGAGCTCCAAGGCTCCCGCAGCTGACCATGACAAGGATGCATTGACGGAGGATTCTCTCCTTGGTCCAGCTTGAAAGTTGGTATTCCAGCTTTGGCGATGCGGACCGCAGAAGAGAATAAACAGGTAATGCAAGATACCGCAGGTGGCAGAAATCGGTACACGGACGGGATGCCGAATGCATTTTTGCCGAAGGACAAGAAGCAGAAGCCAGGAAGCTGAACGGACATAATGCCGAACAGACATAATGCCGAAAGGACACAATGCCTAACAGACGTTAAGTCGAACGGACAAAATGCCGAATAATGACTATATCTCTTTTTATATACTCTATATAAATATCTCTCTTGCAAATTGATAAATGATTTCTTTCATTTATCTATTCATTCTTTCAATCACTTAATCTTTCAGCCATAAATAAAAAAGAAAATTATTATGTAAATGATAAGTATCGTTAATGGATAAAAAAATAAGAAAATACCGTATTTAAGATTGTTTTCTTCTTCCAACTTTAACTTTTAACTAATTTGATAATTTGTGAAAGTGGTCATTAGGAATGTTATGCTTACTTAGAAACATAGTTAAGGGAAGCATAATATAAACTTGTTTATTTAAAGAATATCTAAATTATTTTTCCAAGATCCCCGTTAAAATACACACTGGCAAACAAGGTGGGGGAGAGAGAGAGAGAGAGAGAGAGAGAGAGAGAGAGAGAGAGAGAAAAGGGGTGGTTGTTAGAGTGAAAGAAAAGGGGGATTGTTAGCTGTCGGCTCTGATATGGTACACGGACGGGATGCCGAATGCATTTTTGCCGAAGGACAAGAAGCAGATAATTACTATTTAACTACTTCTTTAAGTAACAATATGCTAGTTTACTATTCCTGCTCTGTAGTTATTTATATTTATATTTTTTTCCTTTACTCGAATTTCACTATGGAATTTATTTGTTTAAAAAAGCCAGTTTAACCATGGAATTTACCAAGACAGGACGTGGTGGCCGAAAGTTACTTCATAATGGATATTCATACGTTGTCGATAAAACTGTTAAAGCAACTACTTACTGGAGATGTGAGAGACGAAAATAAACACATATTGTATGTAGTATATTGTAGAAATAAAATGATTATCAAGCATTTTACTTTTATTTCAGGCCTACGTCCTTTTGTCTTTTACAGGTGTTCTGAATAAAAAAAAAAATAATCATTGATTTTCTTACTGGACTAAAGGAAAAAAAATATATATATATTTGCTTATAATTACATTTAGTCGTAGCAGTATTCGGCATTTTGTCCGTTCGACTTAACGTCTGTTAGGCATTGTGTCCTTTCGGCATTATGTCCGTTCGGCTTCCTGGCTTCTGCTTCTTGTCCTTCGGCAAAAATGCATTCGGCATCCCGTCCGCGCACGCAGAAATCCACCAGCAAAAAGCCGTCAACCGTTGGTGTCGCAATCCTCAAAAAGCTAATATTAGCCAGCAGCTGCAGTAGGTCCTGGGAGCCTCCAGCTCGAACTGTTCACTTTAGCAATCCAGTTCTGCACAAGTACACGCAGGTGTCTTTTCTAACCAACAACTCGAAAAACACAGAAAAGAGACAAGCGTTAAACTAGACAATTATAAATCTTTAAACAAGCAGGGAAGAGGTTAAAGCAGCACTTAAAAGGAAAAAAAAATAAATTTATAATTAAAGCCTCATTAACTAAAATTCTATACTAATTTTACATAAAACAAAAAATGCAGAAACAAGTTTGACATAGATTAAGGCAAAATTTACTTTAATACATAATACCTCAGTCCCCGAAGAAAAAATAAAATTCTAAACAAGAAAATTATTGCTTTTTTATATATACAAATGGAAATGCACCTGTAAAGTAAGAACAATAAGTACAACACAATAAACCTAACACCAAACAGAAAGCACCCCTACAGAATACAAAACAAGAGCTTTATATAGCTTACCATTATTTTTTAAAATCTAATATTACCGTATTTCGTCAAAAATCCCAGATTTTATGGAAAAAGACCTAACTAAACCTAAATAAACTTAAAGGTACGGCCACTGACATATACCTTAACCTACAATACACCGGCATTATAGTCCAAAAAGTCATATATATTATTATACATTCAAAAGTCTTAGTATATCTGAACAAACCAATAACTAATTTAGGGGATCCTTTATAAAACACAAGACTGTATACCACTCAAAGAACCTCCTAAACTTCATCTACAAAGCTAAAATTTAAACATAAATACATCCTAACATACTTTTTCATACAACCTCAAAGAAGAAACGGTCCCGTAAGGCAGCGTATGAGAAGGATCAAGCTAGTACACTAAATTCTAGGAAGGGTATCAGGAATTTTTTTGTCAGTCCCTTTAACATGTTTTATAACCAAATTGAATTTCTGCAGAAAAAGGTCCAACGCAAAATCCTCTGGTTCGCTCCCTTAATCAGCTCGATGAAAACCAGAGGATTATGATCCGTCCATATCTCAACCGGGAAAGAAAAATTTGTCACGTACAGCTTGAAATAGTTAAGAGCCTGGACCAAAGAAAGAGCTTCCTTTTCTATAGTGGAATAACATTTTTTCGCCTAGAGAAGCTTTATACTATAGTAAGACACAGGATGAACACCGTCCTCCTTTCTCTGAAAAAGGTCACCTCCAATGCTGACGTCACTGGCATCTACTGCTATATCAAAAACATTGCCTGAATCAAAATTAAATTCATCTTTTTGAGCTTTAATAAAAGCAGCTCTGTCCCAATCAATCTTCATATTAACTACATCATTACAACTACTCTCTACTGGCCCAGGCCTTAAAACATCTAACTCTACACTACTTAACATTAAGTCATCATCAGCCACGGAACTTGTATTTACTGATGATATAGGGAACAGCTCCCGTCCTTCACTATCCAGCATATCATTTCCCAGGATACCATCAATACCCAGAATAAGTAGACTATCTACCACAGCCAACTCAGAGAAGCGATCATATCCTAGAAAAGATATACGGACATTAACCAAAGGAGCGGACACAACTGAATCCGGAAAACCTTCCAACAATACAAAATTTCCTGTATATTTTTCAAAACTCTTCAGAGCCCTCTTCATGACTAACGACCTGACAGAACCAGTGTCCCAGAAAACTTCACCTGAACAACACGAGAGTCAAAAATCATCTTTCCAGGAAACACATATTTGTCGTACTTGAGTCATGATTGGGGAGAAGGAACATTAGGCTTATCACTACTTACTATACTACTCCTACCGACTACAGGTCGGTCTACAGGACTACTGCTATTAACCTCTGCCTTATCATTAACCAAGGCTACAGGACTTTGATTATAGTGCTCTAGGTACATCTTAAGAGCATTACACTGGTTTTGGAAATGCCCGGGCTTTTGCACCAAAACCATCTTCCTTTACGGCCCGAGCTTCTATTCCCATTATACCTGTTATTTCCCCCACCTGGGAAGTTTTTATTAGCAAAATTTTTAGGGGGAGGAGGACCTCTTTGGACTCTACCCACATCCCTATCACCTGAAAAAGAATAAAAAATTAATATTACCACTCTTGGGGATAAAGGGAGTCAACGAGGAGGTTTTCCCTCTCCTACCACTATTACGGGAGCAAGATGTTTGATTATTTAAAGTCTTATGATTAAAACTACCGTTACCTGACCGGTGAGTCAATATAAATTCATCTGCTAATTGAGCGGCACTAGTCAATTTCACACTTTTTACCTCCGCCAGGTGAACTCTCAACTCCCTGCTACAGGCCTTCTTAAACTCTTTCAAGGAGCAACAGTTCACATAACGCAGCGAAAGTGACTATCTGACGACTCTTCAGCCAGTCGTCGAACTGTTCCTCCTTGACGCATGTAAACTCCACAAAAGACTGCACAGAGTGTTTAGTATAGTTACGAAAACGCAGGCGGTAGGCCTCAGGGACCAAGTCGTAGGATTTTAAAATTATGGCTTTAACCTTCTGGTAATCCCAAGCTGCTCTAATCCTCCAAGGCATTATACACCCACATTGCCTTGCCCACTAATCTACACTGGATTAACACGGTCCACATTTCTGCGGGCCAAGACAATCGGGAGCCCACACGCTCAAATGCCTTGAAGAACTCAGGGACATCCTTTACGTCAAACATCGGCACCAATTTTCGAGTAGCACCTATATTGAAACTATCTTGGAAGGTATTTTTAGGGGAACTTATCAAATTGGCCCCCTGAAACCTAACCATCTCTATATTTAATTTCACCATCTCAAACTGATGACGCCTTACCAGCTCGTTCTCCTCAAACTCTATTTTTTTCAACTCCATATGTTTACAAATAAGGTAGTATTCCTTCTCCTCCTTGAAATCACCCAACGCATTAGAAGGGGCCTGAGATTTGAAGGGTACAGAATCAGGGGAGGGGGGGAGGGGGAAAAAAAAACGGATTGGAGGACACATTATCCGGAACCTGGGGAAAATTCACTGGACCCTCGTAAATGGTACCTACGAAAGGAGGATCCTCAAACAGAGTTAGGCCAGCCCTCATACTTACTTTGTCCTCTTCGAAACCATCACTCAAACTCTTCTGACTATCACCTATTACCTCACTCTCACTCCCTGAATGTTTAGCTTTAGCTAAGTCCTGTTTTATGTTATTCCTAACTAATACCGACATCTCTTCTCTGGTGTCCGCCGTCTTCCGCGGAACACCTAACCACTTAGCACACTCAACTAATTGTTTCTTACTTAGTGGGGGCAAATACTTTAGGCAATCAGCTGACCCAAAGAAATCAGTTGTATCAAAAACAAATCCCTCCATTTTGTAAAACAAAGAAAAAATTCAAGGGAGAAAGGCAATACTAAAACAAAAACAAATAAATATTGAAGAATCCACCCGAGTGTCGCTCTACCGACCAAAATACCGGATAACTTGAGCTCTTGATCATCTCACGGTCGCCAAATATGTTACGACCCTTGACGGGCCGTGGTGCAAGTTCTTATTGCACGATAAGAGAAGCCAGTGATGAAAGCAATATCAGTGATAAAAATTGGTCAATGGAAACGAAAACACTTAGGAAAATTGATAATATTTATTAACAATAATTTTTTGAACAGTCAACCTTGTTACTACCTAACAGTTTTAATTAATTATTAACAACTGACCATCAACACCTAACACTTAACACTTATAATTAAAAATTAAAACTTAACTTTTAATTAACAATTTACACTTAACAGCTAATGATTAGCAATTAACCATTAATGCCTAGAAAGGCATATACGGAGACAGAGTTTGATATTAACTGATAACAAATAACCAAATTCCCCAACGGGTGTCACTACACTCTCAACGAGAGAGAGTCTAATATTTAAATGTTTATCACTACACTCTCAATAAGAGAGAGACTATAATTTAAATAATGCACCTGCAAAAAGCCGTCAACCGTTGGTGTCGCAATCCTCAAAAAGCTAATATTAGCCAGCAGGTGCAGTAGGTCATGGGAGCCTCCAGCTCAAACTGTTCACTTTAGCAATCCAGTTCCTCACAAGTAAACGCAGGTGTCTCTTCTCACCAAGGATCCTAAAAACACAGAAAAGAAACGATCGTTAAACTAGACACTTATAAATCTTTAAACGAGCTGGGAGAAGGTTAAAGCAGCACTTCAACATAAAAAAATTTAATTTACAATTGAAGCCTTATAAACTAAAGTTTTATACTAATTTTACATAAAACAAAAAATGCAGAAACAAGGCTGACATAGATTAAATCAAAAATTACGTTAATACATAATAATACCCTACAGCCTATACAAAGGATAGCACCAAAACACCTATAGAGGCACAGATGTAAGCTGAACCCGCCTGGCTGAGACCAAGAAACTAGGGAATCATCCTCCCCATATCTGTAATGATGGGCTTCCGGCCAAAAGCCGAGAGTCCTACCTAAAGCATTGTATCCCCCTGGATTCCGAAGACCCAACTCTTGAGAATAGTTCCGCCAAAGAGGTCCAAACCATCTTCAGAATGGATGATATCATCCAATACTCTCACATATAGCTTTGAATGCAAATACCTCCAAACTGTGACACCTCCTCCCATTCATCGAAGCAGGCAACAATAACGGATGTAGAAACATCCACGCCAGTGGTTACAATGGATGTAGAAACATCCAAGCCAAATTAAGAAATATATATATATATATATATATATATATATATATATATATATATATATATATATATATATATATAAATAAATATATGTATATATATATATATACATATATATATATATATATATATATATATATATATATACATATATATATAAATATATATATATATAGATATATATATAAATATATATATATATATAGATATATATATATATATATATATATATATATATATATATATATATATATATATATATATACATATATATAATAAGGCAAGTTTTCCCCAAATAATTGGGCAGCACCACGAAAGAAATCTTATAAAATTAGAAGGTAGAAGCAATATTATGAGATAGCAAAAGAGGAGAGAGAGAAATTTAGATTCGAACGTGGAGAGCAATTTCCACAAGTTCGAGAGCCCTCGTGCCCGTTACCAAACTTCAGCAGGGGAATGATATGCCTCGCTGAATGGTAATGACTTCATCAAGGCATTTTCACATTAAGAGGGTCTTTTGAGGGGAAAAATATATTTATTAATTTTTCATCAAAACAAATCATTGACTTTCTTCAAAGCGTATGCACACACACAAAACTTTGATATATTATTTATTTTATAAAGTATCAAGACCATTTACTAGTAATGCATGCTTATAATAACACATACACACAAACATGCGGACATATTTCTTGGACAAAAAGCATTGGGTTCATGAAAAGTAGACGTTGTCATCATGGATTGCCCATTGTTATCTCATTAAGTGAGTAAGAGTGAGTGGCCTGATTGGTAACGTCTCTGCCTGGTGTTTGCCAGTCGGTGGTTCGAGTCCCGCTCAGACTCGTTAGTGCCATTAGTGTCTGCAACCTTACCATCCTTGTGAGCTAAGGTTGGGGGGTTTGGAGGAGCCTATAGGTCTATCTGCTGAGTCATCAGCAGCCACTGCCTGGCCCTCCCTGGTCCTAGCTTGGGTGGAGAGAAGGCTTGTGCGCTGATCATATAATATATGTTCAGTCTCTAGGGCATTGTCCTGATTGCTAGGGCAATGTTACTGTCCCTTGCCTCTGCCATTCATGAGCGACCTTTAAAACCTTTTAAATCTCAGTACAAAGTAATACTCAGATCTGGCAACACAGGGAAAATAAAAAAAAATTTGGTCACATATACATTTCTAATAATGAAACGTGGGTTTTATGCAATAATAGATGAAATAAGATATATTCAAAATATTCCATAAAGCAATGCACAACATTCCAAGGAATTAAATTTATTGCAATAGACTCCTTAACGCTAATATGATTATTATAGCATGAAATTGGTACCGTATGATATCGGTACTGGCCACAACACAGTGATCTTAGAGTATAGAGCTTCTGGGTCTCATTACAAGCCTCTCAATAAAAACCGAATTAGGCCTGCACTAACAGTCTTAACATTGCAACTTGAAGCCCATTCTAGCAATATAATTGCGATTTTCACCACAAGAGAGTGACAGAATGCATCAACAGAAAAGATGACAGCAAGTTTTTGTAAGGAACTACATCATCGTAAAATATTCAACTTACTTGACCTAAGCCGTATGGGATCAGCGTAGTTTGTTTATTTGTCCAAATTTATTATTTAGAAATCAAAATATTTTTATAAGTTTCAGTACATTTGGATTTTCCCCTTTAATTTCCTCATTCTACTACCTTTCATATAGATGTGTATTTTTATTGTTCAAATTATGTACCCTTGTCTACAGTCATATGTTAATGGCTGAAACAGTTGACTGCAGAAGAAATTAAATAATAAAAAAGAAAAGATTGGGAGATTAGAAAAAAAGTTTCTTGAAATTGTAAATATCACACAGGGGCTCACTTTTATTGGCAGCTGCATACAACAAGGCCCATTCCCAAACGCCCCTCATACACATACACACACACACACGCACACACACACACTCATGTATATATATATATATATATATATATATATATATATATATATATATATATATATATATATATATATATATATATGAATAATAGTACCAAAATTATTTCCATTATCTGAGCTTAGAAAATTTAATACAGTGTATAAATTTAAGTTAAAAAATAGTTTGATACATATTTTAAATAATAAATTCAAAATGAACACTTAAACTTTACTAGATAAAATAAAAATAACTTATATCTATAAAATCAATCTACATAAAAGATAAAAAAAAATCATAACGCCAGGGTTATGAAATCACATAAATAAAAATTAAACATGAGTTAGCTCATACGTTGTCCGGCCCTGGTTTGGTTTCAGTTGGTGTTGAAATATTGACTTAATTATCACAAGGTCGAGACCACTCTCCGAATTGGACAAAATGGAAAATTATCCTTGGATATTGGGTGGATATGGTCTCTGGTCGCTGAATAGGGTGGTTTTGTCATATAATTACCTTTTCTAGGTGAACGAACGAAGTGCTCAGACAATCTTGTTCAGTAATGCCTTTCACTTTTCCCAATATATGAAACATCACAGCACTTCGGTCGTTCAACTAGAACAGGTAATTATATAACAAAACCGATCAGAGACCATTC
>NC_090728.1:1322461-1359961 GCF_036898095.1 Palaemon carinicauda
ACTTAAGATGAGAGAGGGCAGGCGGACGTTGGCTCTTTCAGAGGGATAGGCTGGGTTACTTCTGCTGCTTATACATTCCTAGGGGCTATATATATTGACTTGATTATTCCAGAACCTTCCAGTTCAGCCTACTGAAAGCGGGGGTGGGTGGGGGGGATGGTCTAGCGGTGTGAGGTTGCTAACATAGTAAACAGAAGAATGGGTATTAACCTTGCTTACGAGGCAATCCTCTCTCAGATAACTCCGCCCACCTACTGCTCGTGACAATAAAAAAAAGTAAATATAATTCGAGAATATTCATGCACTTTTAACCCAGTGGAAACATAAAAATGAAGTAATCCCTCATGCACATACCTCGTATGTGTCATACAGCATACCTAAATGAGTTACATAAGAATTCATAACAAAACTAGATTAAATAAAGTTATTTGGTAATAATAACGTAAATTTATATGTAATGAATTGGATGAAAATACAAATAAATGAATGATGAAAGTCTTATGTAATTTACATACAAAACTTAGTACTACACGAGTGGAGCTCATTTTACGAGCGGGATATTCATCTCTTAATTACACAAATGAAATGCATGAATAAAATATTTACTCCTATGCTAAACCCGCTTCGTAATATAGCTATACCCAGAAGGATTATTTTTTCGGGCCCAAATCTAGCGACTGAGCCTGAGATAGATAATCTGCAACCACGTTATCTTTACCTGATATCTGCTTTACATTAATACAACATGGTCGCAAACATAATGACCACCTAGAAAACCTGTCATTGTTGTTCTTCATTTTATTAACAAAAGTTGAAGGGTTGTGATCTGAGTTAACTGTAATGTCTTCATTCTGTGATCTATTCCCAAAAATTTCAGATTTTCTTATTACTGTAATTAGGTAGTAGTTCCTTTTCAACTGTCAAGTAAGCTCGTTGATGCTTCTTGCGCTTCAACAACATAAAACAGACGGGGTGAAGAATTCCTTCCTCGTCTTCTTGCAATAAGACAGCTCCAACCCCATAATCTGACAGATTCACTTTGATAAGGAACTTCTCGTTGAAATCAGGTGCTGGTGTATCAGTTTCGAAGTTAATATAGCTATTATTCTGCCCAAGGATTCCTGGCACTAGCTGGTCCCTACAAATTTTTTCTTGGGGCTGATCAAATCCGTCAAGGGAGCAACTAGAGCCAAGAAGTTCTGGCAAAAATGTCAGTGGAATCCTGCCATCCCTAAATATCGTTGTAATTGTTTCTTCGATGTGGGGTGAGGCTTTCCGAATTCCTTCGACATTAGCGGCTACCGGGGCGATTTGTCCTCTTCCGACTTCAAATCTCGAGTACCGAACTGCCGCATTTCCAAATTCGCTCTTCTCCAGGTTAATCGTTAGGTGTGCTCCTCTCAGCTTTCTAAATACCTTCATCTTCAGGATTCGGAAATGTTCTTCCTAGGTCAATGAATATATCACAATATCATCAAGATATATGTCTACTCCTTCAATCGATCCTAGATGGTTATTCATCACTCGTTGAAAGGTAGCGGGTGCTTTCATTAGACAAAATGGCATGACAGTGTATTGATATAACCCAAATGGGATTATAAAAGCTGATAACAATTTTACAGTGCCGTTCAAAGATATTTGATAATAGCCTTTCAACAAGTCGATCTTGGAGACGAACCTTGCTTCTCCGATACTGCGAAAATAGTGCAGTGAGGAAAGGAAATAAGAAAACATAGTGTACCCTCGAGCAAGAGAACTCTAACCCAATATAGGCGATAACCATGGTACACCGGCTATGACACTACCCAAGACTAAAGAGCAATGGTTTGAATTTGGAGTGTCCATCTCCTAGAAGAGTTGCTTACCATAGTTAAATAGTCTCTTCCACACTAACCAAGTGGAAAGTAGTCACTAAACAATCATAGTGCAGAAGTTAACCACTTGAGTGAAGAAGAGGTGTCAGATGTATTGGGTGAATGTGTAGGAACCAGAGAAACCCTATTGTATTACTATCTGACCAGTCAAAGGACCTTATATCTCTCGTAGGTGTATTGATATACAGACAAGTTGGTTGTTTTTATACAGAGGATTATATTTAAAAAAGAATTACTGGATTAGATTCGGACTTTCATAGCTGGTGATTTTTTTTTAATTGAACCCACTTTTTTTTCTACTCCGTAGAACGTTTTTTCCTCACTTCCGACTAGCAGTCTTTTCATACATAACCTTTTTTCCTGTTTGAATATTTTAAAACCCTTTAACAGACAGTTAACTTATATGATTGTTACGATTCCAAAATTCTGACAGTTCATAAAATGAAAATTTATGCGAGCTTCCACTATATTTTACATAATTTTACGAAAATCATTTAACAGCATTCCACTTGTAATTGACTAGTTTCTTAAGGATAGATTGAGTTCTTTAGTGTCGCCTGGTGTCGTTGATGAGTATAACTCACCTAAGTGCGACACTGCGACTTAGGTAAGATCAACCAAGAGGTTCCTGAAGTTCAGAATCAAGGTCTAAATATGTTAGGTTTGGTCACTGGCGGGGATTTAGTCGTTCGAGTCTTCGGGGAAAGACCTACAGAATAGAAAGTCTGTACACGTACCTTGGGAGAGCTTAGCCCCTGGCTTTTAGCCTAGGCTGGTGAATTTGACCGGCCGTCTTTATTTATTTTCTTACCAGAATTTTACCATATGTAGTCTTTTTAAGAGGTTTGCCGAGCGTTAGTGCATGATTTATGTTTCTTTATATAATTTCATAATGGAAAATAATTTTAAAAACGAATAAAAACATATAATGCCTATACAGTGTTCTCATAGATCTTTGGTTCTTATGTGCTGAGATGTAAAAGACATCAAACAAGATAAAAAGAGATAACGAGGGTACGAGATTTTTTTGACTGGAAGTGTATCTATTTAACACTTTCTAAAAAAAAAGAAAAAAAAAAAAGGTGTAAAGTAATGTGAAGAAAATATAAGTAAGCCCTGTATTATCGACTATCAGTGTCATTATTTATCTGTTATCATATATCCTACATCTGAAGTATTTAAATATCATATTCTAATTTCCTTTTAAATGAATATCTGGTCTCACTAATCCACAATCTGTAGTGATTATTGTAAACAATTTTGGCTAAAAAAGTCCAAGTCGAAATTTCTTTATTGTTTAAAAAATTAAAATGTAATCTGAAACTTCATTCTAAGTGATCAAGAAAAAAATCTCTCTCTCTCTCTCTCTCTCTCTCTCTCTCTCTCTCTCTCTCTCTCTCTCTCTCTCTCTCTCTCTCTCTCTCTCTCACACACACACACACAAAAGTAAAATGAAATTGAGATGATGAAAAAGGTTCTAGATATAATCTATCTTTACTGCTAACGGCCTAAAGTTTTTTTGGGATTTGTCAAAGAACTTGGTCTCCTAGCACCTTCTTGTGAAACCATTTAATGTCGATAAAGATCATGGAAAAGATTTCCCATGGAGGTTTGGAATTATAAAGGACGAGTATGAAATAATAGAATCGGGTAGGATTGTTTTTATGACCGTTTCCTCTTCTAGAGATATGCTTAGCCATTTATTATTAGCCTAGGTAAAAGATACATCATCCATGAAGGTCAGGAAACCCAAATCTGGACAGAGTAATACGATTTAATTACACAGGAGATATAGATATTGAATCACGTATTTAATTCCCAAATAGGTTACTGGAAAGGCTCCATAAACCTGTTTGGAAATTAAACACTTGCCCTGGGATGTCGCCAGCTGACGGCAACTCTTGAGCACGTGTCAGTGTTTGCTTTCGAACAGGTTGCCGATTATCCAGCCAGGAATACGAGTGTTCTAATATTCGAAATGATGCTACACAATTGGAAACTGATATCGAAACAAAATATCAGTATAGGGCGAGTACCCTATCGACATGACTTCCCTATTCTTGATTCAATTTTGATTAAACAACTAGTTCTCTTTTTAAACATCTGAAATTCTTTTCAATTGTATTTAGCATTTTCTTTGAGGATGGTTTCAAAGCAATATTCTGTTTTTTACTTATGTTTTATCATACATTTTTTACATATATCAATTTCAAAGAAGTTTTTATCTGCTATTCTTTTAGTGTTCAATTTAATCTCGATTTTACAATGTCCTGTTTTTAATGTGTATATCTGTGTTTCAATTTAGCCCTGGAAGATGTACACATGCTAATTACAAAATGTCGACAAAAAATAACATTTCCAAACTCAGCTGTTTTCTTTACTCAACTCTGTGTTTATATATATATATATATATATATATATATATATATATATATATATATATATATATATATATATATACTGTAGATGTGTGTGCCTATTGTACATATATATATATATATATATATATATATATATATATATATATATATATATATATATATATATAATTTTATATATATATATATATATATATATATATATTTATATATATAAATATATATATATATATATATATATATATATATATATATATATATATGTATGTATATACATATATATGTATATACATATATATATATATATATATATATATATATATATATATATATATATATATGAGAAAACAAATATAGCCATTCAAGTCCACTACGGGACAAGGAACTGAGATATGTCCTTGTTCATGTTTTAGGTTTGGCCAGTTTTCATCACCACTCTGGCTACCGGCTGATTGGTGTTAGTGGGAGACTTTTGTCTGGTAACCAACGGCAAACCTTTATTTATCATGACTATAAACTCTCTTTCACCACTTTAAAGTTTCTCCGGTCATAATATATATATATATATATATATATATATATATATACATATATATATATATATATATATATATATATATATATATGTATGTATATATATATATATATATATATATATATATATATATATATATATATATATATATATATATATATATATATATATATATATATGTTATGGATTAACGTAATTTTTTGTTTGATCTTTATCAGCCTTGTTTTTACATTTATTTGTTTTATGTAAAATTAGTGTAAAACTTCTAATTCATAAGGCAGTATTTGTAAATTTATAGTTTTTTTCTGTTGAAATGCTCATTTTTATAATTTATAAGTGTCTAGTTTAACGCTTTGTTTTCTTGTCTGTGTTTTCCGAGTCCTTGGATGGAAACAGACACTGGTGTTTACCAGTGAGGAACTCGTTCGCTAAAGTGACAGTCGAGGCCCAAGGTTTCCCGGACTTACTGCAGCTGCTGGCTAAACTGAGCCTTTCGAGGATTGCGCCACCCATTGTTGATGGCTTTTTGCAGGCACATTTCTGCCACCTGCTGTGTTTTGCAGTTTCTGTGTGTTCCCTTCGGCAGTCTGCAGAGCAGACACATTAAATCCCGGCTTTGAGAAGGACTCTGGAGAGACACCCCAGTTGACGCATCCTCGTCATGACCAGTTGTGAAAGCCTTGGAGCTCGTGGTGATATGTAGGGAGACAGTGGTCAGGTAGGATCCTTAATTACCTTTTTTTTATTGGATTGAGGCTATATTTCCCTACCTTTGGTAAGGAGTCCTATGGAGCTGTACTGTGGGTGTTGTTTTCTCCATCCTCAAAGAGTGTGAGAACACAGGTATTTAGTGTGTTTTTTTTTTTTTTAGTGTTTAATTATTTAAAATATTTAACTCTCTCTCTACTTGAGAGTGTTGTTACACGTCGGGGAATTTTGTTGTAACTACCCATTTGGGTGCTTAATTATTAATTGACTCCCTCTCGTTGAGAGTGTGTTGTTTCCCGTTGGGGAGTTTTGTTATCAATGGTTAAGTAGTATTTGTTGATTATTAATTCGTTAAAATGTGCATATAGTTATTTGTTAATCATTATTTGTTATTTGTTTAGTGTTAAGTTGTTCACAAGGTTGGCATTTCAAAAAATTGTTGTTGATAAATATTAAGTTTTCTCTAGTGTTTTTGTTACCACTGACCAATTTTACGAAGGATATTTACGCCATTACTGTCCTCCCTATTCGTGCAATAAGAACTTGCACAATGGGTCGGGACATATTTGGCGACCGTGACAGGCTAGGGAGCTCTGGGAATCTGGTATTTTGGTCGGTTGAGCGACATTAGAGTGGACTCTTCAATATTTATTTTTGTTCTGTTTTAGCATGGCCTTTCTCCCCTGAATATTTTTTTGTTTTATAAAATGGAGGGAATTATTTTTTATCCAACTTAGTTTTTCGGGTCAGCTGATTGCCTGAAGTATTTGCCCCTGCTAAGTAAGAAACAGTTAGTTGAATGTGCTAAGTGGGTGGGTGTTCTGCAGAAGACGGAGGAACCAGAGCAGAGATGTTGGTTTTAGTTAGGGATAAATTAAAACAGGAGTTAGCTAAAGCTGAACATTCAGGGAGTGAGAGTAAGGTAATAAGTGATAGTGAGGAGAGTTTGAGTGAGGGTTTTGAAAAGAATACAGTAAGTATGAGGGCTTGTCTAACTCTGTTTGAGGACCCTCCTGTGGTAGATACTATTTACGAGGGTCCAGCAAATTTTCCCCAGGTTCCGGGTAATGTGTCCTTTAATCCGTTCCCCCCCCCCCACCCAACCCCCGACTCTGTACCTGTAAAATCACAGGCCCCTGTTAATGTACTGGGTGATTCCAAGGAGGAGAAGGCATATAACATTATTTGTAAACGGATAGAGTTGAAAAAATGGAGTTCGTGGAGAACGACAGGGTAAGGCGTCATGAGTTGGAGAGGGTGAAATGAAATATAGAGATAGCTAGGTTGCAGGGGGCTAATTTGATAAGCTCCCCTGAAAGGGACTACCAATATAGGTTTAACCCTGGATAGGTACGATGGGTCGTTCGCGACCCCGGGCGTCAAAAAAAACAGGTTTTTCTCACGTGACTCACCCCCGTGACTGAATTTGTGGGTGATCGACCTGCAGGAAGTGTCTCCCCTACACGCTCTAGTAGTGTCCAGATGTGCATTGCTGTAGCTGTACTCCTTCCCCGATTTCTGAGACGCGTCGGGGTCGAGCGCGACCGAGTTTACCCTTCTAAGGTAATTTGCATAATTATCAAAGTTATTACGTATTATGAAATTGTCGTAGAATGGTGCAACTTGTATAGGTTATCAGTTGTGGAAAGTCTTGGTGGATTGTTTGGCTACCATGTGTATGATTTTTTTTTTAGTTAAAATGTCGTTCATCACCACGAGGACCATTTTACCGCGAGTGCCCCTTTTTCATTTTTTTTCATTTTTTTGCCAAGTAATTTTTCCGTAAGATATTGCCAAATAGTGTCGTAAAACTTTTGCTTCTTTAGTGTTGGAAAGTGTGTCTAGATGATCTGGCTACCCATGCGTGACTTTGTTTTTGTCAGATACGACGTAGTTATTGGTATATTGGGTATTTAACTGCGGTTACCAATTTCTGTTTTTTTTCAATATTTGTAAAAATTACTACGTAGTAAGGAATTGCCGTATATTATTCATTTTTTTTTCATGTTTATGTGTTAGAAAGTGTGCCTTGATGGTTGGGCTAACACGTGCATGTCTTTTTTTTTATCTGAGATGCCGTATATTAGAATGTCGGCCATTTTACCGCGAGTGCCCCTTTTTCATTTTTTTTCATTTTTTTGCCAAGTCATTTTTCCGTAAGATATTGCCAAATAGTGTCGTAAAACTTTTGCTTTTTTAGTGTTGGAAAGTGTGTCTAGATGATCTGGCTACCCATGCGTGATTTTGTTTTTGTCAGATACGACGTAGTTATTGGTATATTGGGTATTTAACTGCGGTTGCCAATTTCTGTTTTTTTTTCAATATTTTTTCTGAAATGCCGTATATTAGAATGTTAGCCATTTTTCCGAAAGTGCCCCTTTTTATTTGTTTTGCATTTTTTTGCTTAGTCATGTTACCGTAAGGAATTGGCAAGTAGTGTCGCAAAACTTATATTTTTATAGTGTTGGAAAGTGTTTCTAGATGATCTGGCTACCCATGCCTATCTTTTTTTTAGCCAGATATGGCGTATATATAGGTATGTGTTCGATTTTCCGGTGATTGCCATTTTTTCGTTTTTTCCCAATTCTTTCAAAATTACTACGTACTAAGGAACTATCACAGAGTAATGATTCCTCTAGATGTTTATTTGTCGGAAAATTTTGTTTACTTCTTTTTTGATTGAATATCATCAAATTTTTTAAGCTAAAATATTATATTTTACATTTTCTTTTCGATTTTATTTCCCTTCAAAAAAATTTTTTTGGGTCAGAATTTTAATTTTATAGTCGTAAAATAATCGACAATTATCCAGCAACCCAACATACAATTTTTATGCATATCCAATAATAATTAGATTAGTAAATAACACCTTGAAATTGACATACCCTTCCTACATTTCAAGTGGCAGATTAGGGAGTCTGAGTCAGTGTGGTTGGCGGCCATTTTGTGGACATATCCGAAGCGTAAGTTGCCCTATCTATATATATTCTTGTTCCCTATAGAATTTGTGATATTTTGGTATATTTTTACCTGCATAAATATCATATTATATATTAAATATATGTATTTTTTTACGAAATTTCTAAGTACTCAAAAAATTACCTTTAGATATGGCCCCTGATATAAATGTAATTTACAAAATAATGAAGATTTTTTTACATATTTCTATTTTAGGATAACATATGTTTATTCCCTAAAAAAATTAGCCACTTCCTATTTCATTTGGGTACCCAAAAAAATTCAGGAAATTTGGACAAATTTTTTTGGCCAAAAAAAGTTACCCTTTTTTTCTCATTTCAGATCTTCACCTCCATGGGTCTGACTTCATCCAAAATACATCAAGATGTGTCCTAAACATTCAAGAATCAATTCCTAAAAGGATTTGTGTATATATGTATAAACTTTTTTTTATGAATTTTTATGTCAGGTCTTTTTTTTTAAATATTTATAATAAATAGTTTTTCTGCAGATGAGTAGTATTCGTCTTTACAGTTGTTTTAAGCATCCATTGAAGTTTTTTTTGGCAAAAGAAAAAAGGAGGTTACTGCAAAAACTGATTTTTCAAGAATTTTTTTTGGCGTCGGGGTCGTTCGCGTCCGAGTATACCCTTAAAGGGGTGTCCGAGGAGCGTACCTATCCAGGGTTAATATAGGTGCTGCACTAAACTTGGTGCCGGTGTTTGACCAAAAGGATGTCCCAGAGTTCTTCAAGGCATATGAGTGTATGGCCTGCCGATCGTCTTGGCCCGCAGAAATGTGGACTGTATTAATACAGTGTAGGTTAGTGGGCAAGGCAATGCGGGTGTATAATGCCTTGGAGGAGGGAGTAGCTCGGTATTATCAGAAGGTAAAAGCCTTCATTTTAAAATCTTATGACTTGGCCCTGAGGCCTACCGCCTGCGGTTTCGTAACTATATAAAACACCCTGCGCAGTCTTTCATGGAGTTTGCCCGTGTCAAGAAGGAACAGTTCGACGACTGGCTGAAAAGTCGTCAGATTAGCACTTTCGCTGCGTTATGTGAACTGTTGCTCCTTGATGAATTTAAGGAGGCCTGTAACAGGGAGTTGAGAGTTCACCTGGAGGAGGTAAAGAGTGTGAAATTGAGTAGTGCTGCTCAGTTAGCAGGTGAGTTTGTATTGACTCATTGATCAGGTAGCGGTAGTTTTAGTTATAAAACTTTAAATAATCAAACATCTTGTTCCCCTAATAGTGGCAGGAGAGGGGAAACCTCCTCATCGACTCCCCATATCCCCAAGAGTGATAATGTTAATTTTAAATCTTTTTCAGGTGATAGGGATGTAGGTAGAGTCCACGGAGGATCTCCTCCCCCTAAAATTTTTGCTAATAAAGACTTCCTGGGTGGGAGAAATAATAGGTACGATGGGACTAGAAGCTCAGGCCGTAAAGAAGTTGTTATTGGTGCAACAAGCCCGGGCATTTCCAAAACCAGTGTAATATTCGTAGGATGTACCTAGAGCGAAGTAATCAAAGTCTTGTAGCCTTGGTTAGTGATAAGTCAGAGGTTAGTAGCCGTAGTCCTGTAGATGGACCGCCAGTAGGCAGTAGTTCAGTAAATAGTAGCAAGCCTAATGTTTCTAATCCCCAATCGTGACTCAAGTACGACAAATACGTGTGGCTTGGAAATTTATCTTTTTACTGTCACGTTGTTCAGGTGATGTTTTTTAGGGACACTGGTTCTGCCAGGTCATTAGTCCTGCAGAGGGCTCTAAATAGTTTTGCGAAATATAATGGAAATTTTGTATTGGGATGTTTTCCGGATTCAAATGTGTCCGCTCCTTTGGTTAATGTCCACATGTCTTTTCAAGGATATGATTACGTTACTGAGTTGGCTGTGGTGGATAGTCTAACTATTCCGGGTATAGATGGTATCCTGGGAGGTGATATGCTGGATAGTGAGAGACGGGAGCTGTTCCCTATATTATCAGTAAATGCTAATCCCGTGGCTGTTATGACTTGGTCCACAGCAAAAGCGGCTAATTTACTTGATGTAGATAGTGATGATGACTTAATGTTAAGTGGTGTAGTTAGATGTTTTTACCCTGGACAGGTAGGATGGGGCGTACGCGACCCCGAGCGTATTTAAAAAACATGTTTTTCTCACGTGACTCACACCCGTGACCGAATTTCTGGGTGATCGACCTGCAGCGGGTCACTAGCCTACATGCCGCAGTTGGGTCCAGACATGCTTCATTGTAGCTGTTCGCCTTCCTACTTTTCTGAGACGCCCCGGGGTCGAGCTCGACCGAATATACCTGAATCAGGTAAGTTACATAATTATCAAAGTTATTACGTAGTAAGAAATTGTCGTAGAATGGTGCAACTTGTATAGGTTATCAGTGGTGGAAAGTCTGGATGGATGGTTTGGCTACCATGTGTATGAATTTTTTGGTAGCTGAGATGCCGTATATCACCACAAGGCCCATTTTTCCTCGAATACCACTTTTTCAGTTTTTTGCATTTTTTTGGCTAAGTCATTTTTCGGTAAGAAATTAGCAAATAGTGTCAACAAACTTTTATTTTTTTAGTGTTGGAAAGTGTGCCTAAATAATCTGGCTACCCATGCATGACATTGTTTTTTGCCCGAGATATATTGGTATGGGATCCATTTTCCATCGAATGCGTATTTCTAATTTTTTCTAATTCTTTGCAGTTATCAAAATGGCAAGCAAGAAGTATTCCTTGGGCATCGATGCCATCAATCAACTACTAGAAGAGCTTGATAGTGATGTTGAGGATGGTCTGGAGATAGATGACGTCACTGAGGATGAGTATTTCGATGTGAGGGAGTTGGAGCAAGAGGTGAGGGAGGAAGAAGAGAAGGCAGATGATCCGGAAATTGTCGCCTTAGGGAATGGGGATGGCGAAGACGACGACGATGAGGGGGAGGTAGTGGGTGTTGGGGGTTCTGCTTCTGTTGTTGAGACAGCCATAACAACAACAACAACTTCCCCTATGCCATCAACATCAAGTGGACAGCCCGCAGCACCGGTACGTCGCCTCACCCCAGTGGAGGAGAGGAGCAGGAAAAGGAGAAGGGGTTAACTACAGCCAGCCAGGGGGACTCCTATCACCCAGATACAATCTGATTCCATTCAAGGCCGTGATGGTACTCTCTGGCATAAAAAACCAAATCCCAACCTCCTCCATATACTCACACTACGGATTGAGCCTGGAGGTCCCACCTCTGTCACGTTGGACGCGAAGAAAATTCTCGCTCTTTTTGGACGACCGCATGTTAGCCGAGATTGTTCTGTGTTCTAATGAACGCCTTGCCCTTTTGAGAAGTAATTACCATCAAAAGGGCAACGTTGCTCTTAGGAACCTGAGGGAACTGAAGGCGTTTATTGGAATTCTAATAATGTCGGCGGTGCGGTGTGACAACCATATACCCACTTGTGATATGTGGGACCTCACAGAGGGAAATCCTTTGTATAGGTGTACAATGAACGAGCGACGTTTTACCCTGTTGGTGAGGGTTCTTCGCTTCGATGATTCGGCCACCAGAGCAGAGAGGGTGAAAAAGGATCGCCTCGCTCCCATTAGGAAAGTCTTCGACCATGTGGTGACCAATTGTCGAAGCAATTATAACCCCGGGCCCCATCTCACTGTTGATGAACAGCTTGCCCCTTTTCGGGGTCGCTGTCCCTTCAAGATGTATATTCCCAACAAACCAGCAAAGTAGGTAAAAATAATTTTTTTTATATTTCCACATGTAATTATTGTTTTGTATTTATAAAAAAGTTGTTTATTTATTATATATATATATATATATATATATATATATATATATATATATATATATATATATATATATATATATATATATATTGTGAAGTAAAGAACTTGATATATGATTTATGTCTAAAATATATATCATCTAATCTATCTCTATCTATCTCTATCTATCCATAACTTTGTTATTTATTTATCTGATAATTTCTCTTTCGTATTTGTAAATAATGTTTTTGTGTAATTATTATTATTATTATTATTATTATTATTATTATTATTTTCACTATAATAATTATCAGTGATATAATTATCTGTTAATTTCTCTTTCGTATTTGTAAATGTTTTCCTTATGTATTTATTATTATTATTATTATTATTATTATCATTATTATTATTATTATTATTATTATTATTATTATTATTATTGTATATTGTGTTATTTTTGTTATTTATTTGTTATTTGTTATTTTTTTACCTTTATTAGTTACTAATTCTATTTCTCTTCCTCTAGGTATGGTATCAAGCTTGTATTGGCGTGTGATGCCGATTCTCATTACATGTGTAATGGCCTTGCCTACTTGGGGAAGGACACGGTCAAGATACCAAGAGGAGCGACGCTTGGAGAAGTTTTTACGTCTGATCTTGTGGCACCTTTTTAGCGAAGTGGCCGCACAGTGACGACGGATAACTTCTTCATGACGCTACCGCTCGCCTTGTCACTCGCGGATAAGGACATGCATTTGTGTGGCACCATTCGCCAAAAGCCTTTTATTCCTAAGGAACTTATGGAGAAGGTGCTTCCCCCCAAAGGACTCAGTGGCAGTGTTCAATCACGAACACAATCTAACTCTACAGTGTCAGCAAATTAGTAGGAATAAGAAAGTGATGCTGTTAAGTTCCCTGCATCATGATCCGTCCGAGGTCGAAAAAAGGAAGACGGACATTCAGATGTTTTATAATGCGACCAAGGGAGGTGTAGATACATTCGACCAGATGTGTTCTATATCTATTTGTGTTCGTAAGTCACGACGCTGGCCTCTGAGTCTCTTCTACAGGATATTGAATATAATAATGGTCAATTCTTATATTCTCTATACGTACATGCCCTTCGCCAAGACAATGCCAAAGCGAACCTTCTTAAAGGAGATCGCCTCCGAGTTGTGTGCTCCCCAGGCAAAATATCGGTATTACACATCACGCAAGTTGTCGAAGGGACTTCGTCAACTCATGGTGGATACCTTCAAGATTCCTGAGGCGGAACCAAGACCTCAAATTGCCTGTGGCCACATCAAGCTTTCTAAAAGGATTCGCTGTCACAGCTGCCCACCTAAGGACGACCGCAAGACAAACACTGTGTGTTTCCGCTGCAGGAGTCCTGTTTGCCTGACGCATCAAACTGTCTTGTGTCCAAGGTGTACCTTAGAGTTATAGGTAAGTTACAATATGAAAATTTTTTTTAATTCTTGTTTGCTTAAATATCATCCAATTTTTTTAGCTAAATTATATTGTGTTACATTTTTATGTTTTTTTTTCGAATTTATTTCCCTTCAGAATTTTTTTTGGGGGTCAGAATTCTAATTTTATAGTCTTAAAATAATCGTCAATCATCCAGCAACCCACCATAACATTTTTATGCATATCCAAGAATAATTGGATTAGTAAATAACACCTTGAAATTGACATACCCTTCCTACATTTCAGGTGGCAGATTAGGCAGTCGGAGTTGGTGTGGTTTGCGGCCATTTTGTGGACATATCCGAAGAGTAAGTTGCCATATCTCTATATATTCCTGTTTCCTATAGAATTTGTGATATTTTGGTATATTTTTACCTGCATAAATATCATATTATATATTAAATATAAACGGATTTTGAGCAAAGCGAAAAATCTATTTTTGGGTGAGATAGCCATGTCGTCCTGATGGAAGTTCCTTCATTAGTAGCTTCCTAGGTTATATGTGACTACAGTGATATCTCCCAGAGAATTTACCGAAGGTATCCAGAATTCTAACTCCTGGAGCGAATATCCCTTAAAATTTCAAAAAGGGATATCACGTAAGGACGTATTGGCACACCTCATAGCAATCTGCACCCCAGATAGTGTTTTACGCTTCGAGGAGGTGTGGCAAAAATAAAAAGGGGGGCCCTCCAAAGGCCATCCCCCTTCCCGTACTACTATTGGGAGTACAACAGCGCCATTCCCACGATAGTGGCCATTCCTTGTAGCATTGAGCATAGGCTGTTACAGATACAGTACTACGGGAGGGATACTGAAGATCTCTTCTTCAGAAGAGATGGGTGGCTCCATCAGGACGACATGGCTATCTCACCCAAAAATAGATTTATCGCTTCGCTCAAAATCCGTTTTTTTGGGCTCAAGCCATGTCGTGCTGATGGAAGCATACCAGAGCATTAATGTATCAGTGGATTTTCATCAGTGCCTCAACCTTATATCAACCTTTTCTATGGTCATGGGGACCATATGAGACCAGTGACGTTACCGTTATTTGTCATCATCACTAATCATAAACAATGTTAGTGGTTCCTGCCTCCTACAGGGATGAGTCATCTAGACAGTAGAAAAGGGATTTCAAGGATAACATGAATAGTATGACCAAACTTAAGTACACACTGAATATACAAATAGTCTCAAGTTGTATATTTGGAAAATTAACATCAGTGTCTCTTATGTCTATCATTTGATGCATACAAATATATGAAGGATGCATACTAAGTAAGTTAAAAACTCTGGCATGTATATATACAATTGTCTGGCGAAGGTGGACGCACTACATTCTAATAGACATTTAATCCTAATAAATGACTACAAGAGACGGTTAGCAAAACGAATGTAGTATGACAATGGGATTATACCTGAAACGAGTACAGAGACCGTATTTCTTTCTTGAAGGAAGAAATAATGAATGCCACTCGTAGATTGAAGAGAAATTATAAAATAATCGCTCTTCATAATTCCTGTACTGGTTACCTCTATCTGCACTGTGTATCTCGTACACCAGCACTAGTGCTATCTGTATAATTCCACACCTGGGATTTTGAACAGAGCTAGTGTTACCGTGGTAACACTTAATCAAAAGAAGACATACCTAAGAAGAATGACCTCTTCTCCCCTTAATTGACAGTCCCAGTCAATTACTGTTCATCGTAGAATAGACGGCAGGGTAAATATTCTACCTGACGTCACCACAATCTGCTTCAGATCATGGACTTACATAGCGTAGTGTATGTAGAGCACTCTGGATGATTATCATCCAGAACATGTGCGAGGACATGTGAGGTCCCAAACCATTAATTGTTTATCACATTAATTAGGGGGCAGGCTTTAATACACTGCGTGCCGCCACTTCGAAGTGTTTTAGTTTACGCACTTGTTTTGCATAGTGTTTGTAAAACACTCTGGATGATTTCCATCCAGTGTATGAACGAAGACGCTCAAAGTCCATAAACTGAAGGAAGTTCAGTGATGAAGTAAACTTTCTCGGATCATGACCTGCGGGAGTACTGTCCAGATCCGCTCTACGAATAAAGTAGGTGAGCTTCGCCCTCAGCTGATTTAGAGATAAGTTTGATCCCGAAGTTTCTCCTTTAAAGAGCTGTCCTCCCCGAAGTCTGAAGTTCTATGAAGATAGACCTTTAGACACTCTACAGGACATAGAGAGACATCTTCCTTCAGAGGACAGATTCTCCTGGGACCCCACCTTTTAGTGGGTAGCTCGTTTTTTGCGAGAAAGGATGGATCAGGAAAGATATTCAGTTCTCCTAATTCTGTGAACTGAATGTGACCCTCATCTCTGGATAGGGCCACTATTTCACTAACTCTAGCCCCAGAGGCTATAGCGAATAGGAAAATAACCTTTTGGGTTAGGTCCTTAAGAGAACAATCTTCATTGTTCACAGATGAAGCATAATGTAAGACCTTGTCCAAATACCAAGAGATGGGCTTTGGTGGTACTGCGGGCCCAAGCCTAGCACATGCCTTCGGAATCTTATTAAAGATTTCATTCACCAGATCCACTTGGAAGCCATATAGGAGAGGCCTAGTCAAAGCTGCCTTGCACGTATTTATCGTATTGGCCGCCAGACCTTGGCTATGAAGGTGGACAAAGAAGGACAGACAGAAGTTTATAGAAATTTCTTTCGGTCCTTTTGTTTTGACAAATGCAACCCACTTCTTCCAGGAAGACTCATATTGTCTTCTAGTAAACTTAGCCTTGTATTCTTCTAAGAATTCTATATTGCCATCTGAGATCCCAAACCTTTTTCTAACCACTAGAGCAAGAAATTCATGAAATGAAGGGTTTGGGTTCTCTGTGATAAACCGAAGGCAGTTGATTTCTGAACCTTCGGAAATATACCTAGGATCGGAGCTAGGACCGGCCTCAGCTGGTCTATCAGCCCCATTAGAGGATCCTCGTATAGGGCTATTTAGCGAGGTAGTTTCTTGAAGACGCTTGTGATGAAGAGGTCGAGCTGCAATTACAGGACTTGTTCTCATCTGGGAGGGAATATGTCTGCGTCCATGGACCATTCAAACTCTATCGCCTTGGATCGTGATAGAGTATCCACCGTCACATCGTGGATCAGTTGTAAATGGACTGCTGTTAGGTGCCATCCCTTTAGGAAAGGGATGGGTAACTTCACCAAGACTGTACGAGACGTTCGAATGTGACGTCTTATTATCGCTTCGGTGTCCCAGATCAGTCGTAGGGAGCCTGATCTGTGTGGAGGGGGCTTCCACACCCATGAAAGAACCAGCAGAGTCTTGGGACTTTCGTGCTGTAATTTTTGTTAGAGAAGCGATTAAAGAGGGACCGATCTCAGTCTTTTTTTATCTCTTCAAGTGTTTGATGCGTGTTTTCTCCAAGCTCTTAACTCATCTTTCCAGTGTGCCCTTAGCACCAGGTCTGTCACTATTGTGAACTGGGGAAAGTTTAGCACTTTTCCCTGTTGGCATTTTGGAAATCTGACTGATTACCCGAGTCTCTTGACAGACCTCGCGAGCTCCTTTTATATTCCCAAAGGAAAGGAGAGTTGAAGTGACTGAGGGTTTCGCTGGTTTTTTAACCAGCGAAACCCCAGAGCTGGAGAAAGTCGAGTCTTCTAGAATCTTATCTTGCATCCGTGATGTCCCGGGAACTGGGTCATCTCTTTGAATGCACATGGGCCCGACGCTTCGGGTGCTGCCCACTCCAGCCTCTCGATCAGGTATATTAATACCTGAACTATTTCTAGGCTTGACTTTGACGTGACTAAGTTCGTCAATCCTTTGAAGATACATAGGACTGTGAGTCCAACACGTATCTTTCCTAGCATGAATGTTACTCTCTGTAACATGAATTCTAGATAGGAGGAAGGGGGGTGGTTGACTGGAAGGTTCCGAAGGACACCTTTCAGGTCTGACAAGACTACGAACACCCCTAATTGGAACAAGGTCCATATGTTCAGAAGGATTAACATTCAGAACTTGCTGTTTTTTATGAACTTGTTGAGTGGCGACAAGTTCAGAATGACTCATTGATATCTTGAGTCCTTCTCGTGAACACAAAACAGCCTTCCCTGGAACTCTATGAGCTATAGTTTTCTTACCACCTGTATGCCCTATAGCTCTCGGGTATACTTCTCCAGGAGGGTTTTAAACTGTAGGAGAAGGTAAGGAAATGATGGTAGAGACATTTCTGTTTCCCATCAATGGCTCATCTTGAATAGGCTTTGGACCGAAGGATCGAAGGTCCTGCGATCCTGAGGGAAGGTTCCTCCTAGCCGAAGCGTCTTTATGCTTTGAGTAGTCAGTAGGCTTAGACTTTTGACCATCTGCCTGTAGCACCGTGGTCACTGGAATAGTGGGATGTTGTTGAGCAGCCCGGATATTTCCAGCATTTTCGATCTTCTTTTTATGTTGGGGACCCACAACCACAGAAGATTTTCTCTTTGAAGGAATGCCCCATTTTTGGAGAAGACTTATGTTCTCCATGGTGGCGTTCTTAATTACTTCCTCAATGACCTCGTGTGGGAAGAGGTCTTTACCCCAGATGTTGGAAGATATTAGCTTCCTTGTTTCGTGTTTCACTGTTGTAGAAGCAAACACAAACTCTCTGCATGCTCTCCTAACCTTCACAAAGGCATAAAGGTCCTTTAGCAAGGTAGCCATATGCATTTTGGCTATGACCATGAGCATGTCTGGGGTGTTTCCATAGGTTGAACACAACTCTATGTAGTTTTGTAGAGAAAGGGATGTCGCAAGTCTCTCCTTTGACTCGTGTTCATTAAACTAGAGCAAATCGGTCAATTTAGGGAGACATACATTGAATTGTCGACTTGTAACATCCTTGTCTAATTTTCCTACTGAAAATGTCAAATGGACTTCCTTCCAATCCTTTTCCTGTCCGGGAAAAGCTGGTGACAAAGGCTTGCACTCATCGTGTGTGGGACATGGCTCACCTGCCTCTACAGCTTTGACAACAGAAGTAAATTCCTTCCCCATAAAGGGGAATGAGAGTGAAGTAGGAGCAAGAAAGGAGGGGTGTCTGTTATTCAGTGAGAATACCTTCGTTTCTGAATAACCAGCCCTTTTCAGACTGCCTGAGAGGATAGTCTGTGCCTTATCATGGTCAAGAATCATGACCTCCTTTGGTTTCGTTCCTTTTTCTGACTTCGATTCGTACTTCAGTCGGACCCAACAACTAGGGAAAGCATCAAAGCTTGGCCAAAATTGAATTTTGTCCAAAGGAACCGCACCTATTTTCTCTGAGATGTAGAGATTGCCATTTGAAATCGACATCTGCTCCGCAAACTTCCAGGGATGGGTTATGGAGCATGCTGGAAGGTCTTGATTCATGGGTCGTTTGACTGACCCGTGGGAAGCAACAAGAGAAGCTTTACGAGGCTCTATCTTGGGTTTTACTCCCTGCTTTCCATTTTGTTTACGAAAGCTCTCTATCTGATTCTTCAATTGGATATATAATTGTACCACATTATCCAATAGAGGGGTAGAAGACGAAGATATTGACATCGATGGCTCTATAGCCGGCAAAGGCGGAGGAAATTCCGACACAACATTTATCTCTTCTACCTTGGGGCACATCTTGCACTCAATCCCAAAGGTTTTCTGGCCATCAGGGGATGTAGTTGGCTCCTGAGGCACTACTATTTCCTCGCTTGCCTTTGGAAATAGTAGCTTACGCATCCTATCATTAGGTAGGAAAGGTCCCGGAGAGATCTTTTGGAAGCCTCTCACCCAGTTGCGTAATTTATATTGAGCTGTATCCCTAGTGTCCGTAGACTTGGGATTTTCAAAACCTTCAGACATTAATGTCCGACATATATTGCAAACCTGTGGGTTCCAATAATGTAGGGATCCGGAAATAATATTGTAGGGGGCATACAATCTGCAAGTATTATGACCGTAAAAGTACTTACTCTTGGCCTTGCAGAGGACTGCAGCACAAGATATTTGGTGTTCCTCCTGTAAAGAAAGGAAAACCAAATAAGTATACAAGGGATTATTTCTTTGATAATCAACATGTAAATGTCATCTACAACAGAATAGCTTAGGATAGTAAGCTATAAATGGATAATAGGAGATTCATACCTGTGTACCCCTGCGAGCAAATGCTGCTACCTCCCCTCAGTATTAACTACATGGAGCTTTCTCTATTGAGAAACTCCAAGTAGAAAGGCTCTTACCCCTAGGGGTAGAGAAGTATCAAATCACTGTCCTAAAATAATGTTGATACTCTGAGGTCAGGATGACTGATTCTAGATCAGACTATTGAAGAAAATATTCATTCAATATACGAGCGGTATCAGCAGAATGCTCGCACAAGGATACCCAAGGTATGTTAGAAATTACTACTGTATAATGGTACTGTAGTTTTCTAATTACAGTAAGTCTATATTGCAATTTACTGGCTACTGTACCTTATGTATTGTAGTCTAGCCATTATGCTGCCTTCAGCCTTCATAGCAGCATATGACAGTACGGTCCATCTAGCATATAGCCAGCTGGACTAGGAAAAAATAAAGATATATTTGTATATCCCACTCAGCACATTTGCTGTAGTCTTCCTACTATATTAAAATATAAGATTTTCCTGATCAGGGAGTCTCAAAGATAAAGGCTCTACCCTTTAAGGGTTAGGAGTGTATTACTCTTGCCTTGAAGTATTTAATATTGTAGGGTAATCCTAAAACTGATTTCTAATCAGGATATTGAAGAAATCATATTCAGTCAATATAGGATTAGGCTTAGCAAATGCCCGAGTTGGATATCCAAAATAAATTGGAAATAACTACTACTATAAGATATATAGTAGTTTTCTATCTGTAGTATATTCTATACTGAGATATACTGGCTATCTGTATAACCTATACAGTAGTTCAGCCGGCATGATGCCGGTCTAGCTAGGTCTTGCTGGCATACCCGGCAGTACTAGTTAGAGAGAGAGATAGTATGGAAAAAAGGCTATTCCTTACTGGAAATGTATACAGTAATTAAGGATGTAAAAGTCTAATTTGACTGCCTTTCTCCAGAAAGAAGGTTCTAATAGAAGGGGAGAATGTAACATTCAGGCTTCTATGTAGGTACAGTACTATTGCCAGCAACTTACCACCTATACACTGCCGGCCGGCAACCCGCTGACAGTACCAGTACAGTCAGCGTGCTGCCAACTGAGTCTGCACTGTCTTTGCCGGCCCGGCCGGCAGTACCCCGGCAACAGAACCTATAGCAGCAGTCCAATGAAGGACTGAAGAACCTTGGGGACAGAAGGGACCACCCACTCACGGCCATCATGGTCGCAACTGCCGGCCAGGCTGGCAGTTGGCTATTGGGCCGGCAGCTGCCGACAGTCTCAAACTGTCGGCAGTCTTCTTGGCTGCCGGCCAGGCCGGCAGTTGCCGGCCGGGCCGGCTGGCGGCAGTAAGCCCTGCCGTCAGCCATGACTAGAGAGGGAGTCTGGCTGGCTCCAGCAACCTACCGGCAATGGTAAGGTTGCAAGATGTCTGCTTAAGGAGAGACAATGGATCAATCATCAAAAGAGGATAGAGGGGTAGGAAACAGGGTCCTGTAACGAGTGTGAAAGGAACTGACAAAATAGTCAGACCTACCACCAATTAAAAGAAACTCTCTTTCAGTATCGGCATAATCTCAGGTTACAGGAGAGACTCAGTTCTCCAACCCAGAGAATGCCGGCACAGTTAAGGGGATGGCGGCACTACCGCCTCCTCTCAACAAAGGAGAAACAGAGTTCCAGTGCCACGTTATCCTAGGCTAAAAGAATATCACTTTTCAGCCCAGAGTACTGAGGCACAGGACTAGTCTTTTAGTCGCAAGGAGAAAATGGTATACTACCCTAACTCTAAGCGGCTATGGAGGGCTAACCTCCATTGCCGGCCACCTTGCCGGCAGGGGAATGATGGTATCCTACAACCCATTCTCCCTGCCGGCAGGTCGCCGACAAAAGACTAAATACTCTGAGATTCTGACTAAATCCCCAAAACCTGCTGGTATATCCACAACCAATGGTTAAGGGAATAAGCAGAAACAAACCCCAGGTTAGCCATGTCAGAATAAAATTCAAGGCACGGCTAATAGGGTTGTAGCCTGAGGCTACACTCAGAGGGAAAGAGATTACCCTTTAATCTCCGAAGAGGTGTGTAATGTTTCATAACATTTTAGAAGGTATCACTCTCCAACGAATGAGAACAATACACGAGGGTAACTGGGGAATATCGAACGTATAGAAAAAACGTCTAGGATAGGTTATCTAGGCTAGACGAGATCTCGGTTACCTAAATCACCGATACTCTAACTATACGATCGACAGAATAAAAAGGAAATAATTATGCACATAATCAAATCTTCACAAGAATAAATGCCTAAATAGCTAAATAATTACAATAATTAAATAAAGCTATTTAAAAACTGGAAGTCATTCTGCTAACTAAATAACACATGCCTAATGAACGACGGCGCCCACGGCGCCTCCAGTAGCTGGCCTACCTCTTAGGCACAATAAAATACTTTAATTTCATTGTGAAACAGAAGATGAAATATATTCATAGTAAAGACCCGATACTCAACTTTCCAGAGGCAGTAGAAGGTGATGAAAGCGTAATCAATAATCCTTTAAACGATCGAAAAATTAGATCACAGGGAAATAAATACCACCGAGCGAAATCGCTACAAAAAAAAGGAATGGCCACTATCGTGGGAATGGCACTGTTGTACTCCCAATAGTAGTACGGAAACGGGGATGGCCTTTGGAGGGCCCCCCTTTTTATTTTTGCCACACCTCCTCAAAACGTAAAACACTATCTGGGGTGCAGATTGCTATGAGGCGTGCCAATACGTCCTTACTCGATATCCCTTTTTAAAATTTTAAGGGATATTCGCTCCAGGAGTTTGAATTCTGGATACCTTCAGTAAATTCTCTGGGAGATATCACTGTAGTCAAATATAACCTAGGAAGCTACTAATGAAGGAACTTCCATCAGCACGACATGGCTTGAGCCCAAAAAGTCTTTTTATATGAAATTTTAATGGTGACACTAAGTAATAAGAAAATTACCTTTAGATATGGCCCCTGATATAACAGTAATTCACAAAATAATGAAGATTTTTTTACATATTTTTATTCTAGGATAACATATCTTTATTCCATAAAAAAATTAGCCACTTCTTATCTCATTTGGGTACCCAAAAAAATTCATGAAATTTCGACTAGTTTTTGGGACCAAAAAAGTTACCCTTTATTTCTCATTTCACATCTTCACCTCTATGGGTCCAATCACTTCCCAGTTACCACAAAATGTTTCCTGAACATCCAGGAATCTTTTCCTAAAAGGATTTTTGTATATATGTATATTTTTTGTGAATTTTCATGTAAATTTTTTTTTCATACTTAAATTTTTTTTAAATTTATAATAAATAGTTTTTCTGCAGATGGGTATTATTTATCTTTGCCGTAGTTTTTAGCATTCTTTGAAGTATTTTACGCGAACAAAAACCTGAAGGTTAATGGACAAACACATTTTTCAGGAACTTTTTTTTTGCGTCGGGGTCGCGCTCGACCCAAATATACCTGAAAAGGGGTGTCCAAGAACGAGACCTGTCCAGGGTTAAGGCCTGGGCCAGTAGAGAGTAGTAGCAATGAAGTAGTTGATATAAAACCTGATTGGAATAGTCCTGCTTTTATTAAAGCTCAAAAGGATGAATTTAATTTTGATTTGGGCGAGGATCTGACTATACCTAGCTTTGGAGTTGTAAATGGCTTACTATATAGGTTTAGTCGTCCCGCATCTGATAATTTAAATAAAACTGGTCGGGTGGAACAGATTGTGGTACCTTCTTAATTTAGAAATTCCGTTTTGGAGTTAGCTCATACAAATTTTTTTTTCAGGTTATTTGGGTGTCTTAAAAACTTTTCATAGTCTTTTGGTGGCCTGGAATTAAATTGAGTGTGAAGCAGTTTATCAGAGCGTGTGAGACTTGTCAGGTTATGGGTAAACCAAATCAAGGGATCCCTAAAGCCCCATTGCATCCCATACCCGCTATAGGTGATCCTTTTTCTGAGTTAGTAATTGATGTTGTAGGTCCCTTACCCAAAACTAAAACAGGTTACGTATATTTACTAACTATCATGGATAAATCCTCTCGCTTTCCTGAAGCTATACCTATGAGGTGTATTACTTCCAAAGTTGTTAGTGAAAAATTAATGAATTTCTCTTCCTGGTATGGTCTCCCTCGTGTAATTTAGGCAGACTGTAGGACGAATTTCACGAGTAAGGTATTTAGGAGTAAGTGTGCTGAACTGGCCATTCAGCACCTCGCTAACGTACCTTATCACCCAGAGAGTCAAGGAGTGGTGGAAAGGTTCCACCAAACCCTCAAGTCTGTCCTGAAGAAACATTGTTATGATCATGATAGTGACTGGGACTAAGCACTCCCTTTAGCCTTCTTTGCTATCAGGAATCACCGTAACTCTTCCACTGGTGTAGCTCCTTTCAAGTTGGTATTTGGGCCCAAGGTCTGTGGACCATTGGAAATTGTTTTTGAAATGCTCAAGTCCAACCGGAAGGATGAAATAAATGTGAAAGGGTTTATGGAAGACTTGAAGGGAAGAATGGTTAGTGCCTCGAAGTTTGCCAGGGAAAATTTGAAATTTGTGGGGGGTTGGTTTTGGTGCTGAGTATGGACCCAGATAGTTTTCTCGAAATTGAAGCTCCAAGTTCAATCCGTAAATGTAGAATATTCCTTGTTAATCGTTTGAAACCTTATATTGGTAAGCAAGATGATCCATTAGCGATAGTGTCCGAGCCTGTGTCTGTGGTATTGGATGTGTCTCCAGAGGACTCTGGCGGGTCAGGGTGGCAGTTTCCTTCGGATGTATTGAGTAAAAATATGCAAAATTTGAAGATGGTTAACAGAAGGTTAGAGCATTTAGATATTAACAAACAGGAAGATGTACTCAATTTACTTTATTCCTTTTCAGATCTTTTTCAGGATGCTCCAGGTAGGACAAATATTTTAAGTCATGACATTCATGTAGGTGATGCTTACCCTGTGAAGTAGAGTCCTTACCGGTTGAACACCATAAAGTGGGATTTGGTCAGTAAAGATATAGAGTATATATTGAAACATAACCTTATTCAACCATCAGTAAGACCCTGGAGTTCTCCTATTTTATTAGTAAAGAAAGCAGACGGTATGTTTCGCATGTGTATGGCCTTCCGTAAAGTGAATGTCCATACGAAAAATGATTCTTTTCCTCTCCCTCATATTGATGATTGTCTAGATCGGATTAGTTCTGCCAAATTTATTTCTAAGTTGGATCTTTTAAAGGGATATTGGCAGGTTCCTTTGTCCAACCGAGCTCGTGAAATATCCACCTTTGTCACTCCGTTTGGCCTATATGAGTGTAACGTTATGCCTTTTGGAATGAAAAATGCCTCATGTACTTTTCAAAGGCTCATGAATAGGGTAATCTCTGGTTTGAAAGGAATGGAAATTTATATTGATGACTTGGTAATATATAGTAATGACGGGTATACCCACATGCTAAGGTTACGTAAGGTTTTTGAAGCCCTTAGGTCTGCAGGGTTAGTTGTTAATTTGGCTAAGTGTGAATTGGGTCAGGCCAAGGTTTGTTATCTGGGTCATGAGGTTGGTTTAGGTCAGGTGGCTCCGAAATAAGCTAATCTCGAGACCATTATAAATTTCAAAAGGCCTAGGAATGTTAGAGAGGTAAAAAGAGTGCTGGGTATGACGGGTTATTACTGCAGATTTGTGCATAACTACTCTTATCTCGCTCAGTCTCTTACTAGTCTATTAAAAAAAGGAAAAAAGTTCTGGTCGAGGGATCAGTGTGAAGAATCTTTTAATAAACTTAAATCAATGTTAATTACTAACCCCATTTTGAATTCCCTAGATTTTCAGAAGCCTTTTATTATAGCAGTAGATGCCAGTGAAGTTGGCATTGGAGGTGTCCTTTTTCAGAGAAAGGAGGAGTGTTCATCATGTGTCTTACTATAGTAAAAAACTTCTGGCAGGTGAAAAACGTTACTCCACAATAGAAAAGGAAACTCTTTTTTTGGTCCGAGCTCTTAACTATTTCAAGCCGCATGTGACAAATTTTTCTTTCCCGATAGAGATATGGACGGATGAAAATTCACTGGTTTTCATCAAGTGGATGAAGGGAGTGAACCAGAGGATTTTGCGCTGGACCCTTTTTCTGCAGGAATTCAACTTGATTATAAAACATGTTAAAGGGACTGACAACAAAATTCCTGATACACTTTCTAGAATTTAGTGTACTAGCTTGATCCGTCTCATACGCCACCTTGCTCTTTTCTCCATTTAAGGTTGTATAAAAATATTTTGTTAGGATGTAGTTCTGTTTATAATATAAGTTTGTAGATAAAGTTTAGGAGTTTTTCTTAGAGGGGTATACACTCTAGTGCTTTCTAAAGGTTTGTTCCGATATACTAAGAATTTTCATTGTGTTTTATATATATGACTTTTTGGGCAATGATGCCAGTGTATTGTATGTTAAGGTTTTTAGAAAAAAGACTTTTACTGGATTAGGTTCGAATTTTTATAGCTCTTGTTTTTACAATTTTAAATTAAACTCTATTTTTACTCTTCTCCACAGAGCATTCCTTCTTACGTCTAGTTGGGAATATTTTCATACTGAAGTGCTTTACTTATGTGATTATTTTAAGAAAAACTGTTTCCCGACTAAATTATTTTTTAAGCATCTCAACAAATTTTTAAATGATAAATTGGCTCAGACTTCAAAAATAACAACAGTACCTAAGCTCAAATTTTATGCGAGTTTTCCTTTTATGCATGATGATTTCTTTAGACAGAAGTTTACAAAAATCATACAACAACATTTTCCAGCTGTTGTAGTAAACTTAATTCCCAAGAATCCTCTCACAGTTGGCTCGGTTTTTCGCTTTAAGGATCGATTGAGTCCTTTGATGTCCTCTGGTGTAGTGTATCGATATATTTGCCCAAAGTGTAACTCTGGGACCTACGTAGGATCTACCAAGAGGTTGTTGAAGGTCAGAATTGACTCTCATAGAGGTGTTAGTTTTCGAACAGGTTGCAGAATATCCAACCCAGAACATTCAAATATTCGCAATCATACTAAAATTTGCAAAATAAATATAGACAATAAAGATTTTAGCATTATGGGACAGGTATCTAATTACCATGACTTACCTATTCTGGAGTAAATTTTTATTAAAACACTGGTTCCATCGTTAAACGCCCAAACTTCCTCCACTCAATTGTACTTGTCATAGATTTCTTTGTTTTGTTCTGTAATTGTTGATGCCATTCAGTTTTTATATGCGCTTCTGCGAGGTTGGTTCCACTTCTGTTTTATGTATATTTTTACTTGAATTTTTAGTTTTTTACTAATTTTTACTTTTTATATTTTTTATATTTGTATATTTTTTATTACTGTTTCTTAATGTTATATATGTACTTCTTATTTGTAGCCCTGGAAGATGTGATAATGACGATCACGAAACGTCGGGATATATAATAAATGGAATTTTAGAACTGCCTATTTCCCTGTCCACTTTGGAAAATGCAAATTACTGGCTGCCGCCACCTTCTCTGATGATATATATATATATATATATATATATATATATATATATATATATATATATATATATATATATATATATATATATATATATATATTAAATTTAAACCTTCAGTTGTTGAAATGATAAAACTAAAAGTTCCTCTGGTGTAAAGTATAGAAAAATTAAACATAATAAAATATATAGAGTATATGGGTGAAATTTTCGTTGGTGGAATTTTTGAGGAGTAATATTCGTGGGTAGAATTTTCGTGTCACGGAGATTTTGATAGAAAATATAGCATTACCACTTCAAAACCATTTTTAATAAACTGTATTTTTTGTTGAACGAAGTTTCAAAATGCTTCGTCGATGGAACCTAGTCTCATTAGGCATGTGAAGAATGTAAGAGTTGCCAGTTGGTGTCTTTCGAACGAAAATCACCGAATTCAGATTATTATTATTACTATCCAAGCTACAACCCTAGTTGGAAAAGCAATATGCTATAAGCCCAAGGGCTCCAATAGGGGAAAATAGCCCAGTAAGGAGAGGAAATAAAGAAATAAATAAATGATGAGGGAAAATTCACAATAGATCATTCTAAAAACAGTAACAACGTCAAAACAGTTATGTCATATATACTCTATAAAAAGACTTATATCAGCCTGTTCAATATAAGAACATTTGCTGCAACTTTGAACTTTTGAAGTTCTACCGATCCAAATACCCGATTAGGAAGATCATTCCACAACTTGGTCACAGGTGGAAAAAAACTTCGAGAATACTGTATAGTATTTAACCTCATGATGGAGAAGGTCTAGCAGTAAGAATTAACTGCTTAGCTAGCATTGCAAAAAGGATGGAATTGTCTAGGAAGATTTGAATGTAAAGGATGAACAGAGTTATGAAAAATCTTATGCAACATGCATAATGAACTAATTGAACGACGGTGCCAAATATTAATATCTAGATCAGGAATAAGAAATTTAATAGACCGTAAGTTACTGTCCAACAAGCTAAAATGAAAATCAGCAGCTGAAGACCGGACATGAGAACAATACTCGAAGCAAGGTAGAATGAAAGAATTAAAGCACTTCGTCTGAATAGATTGATCACCTAAAATCTTGAAATACTTTCTCAATAAACAATTTTTTTGTGATTCTCAAAAGTAAATTTACTGTCGAGAATCACACCTAAAATTTTAAAAGAGTCATACAAAGTTAAAGAAACATTGTCAATACTGAGATCCAGATGTTGAGGAGCCACTGTCCTTGACCTACTTACAATCATACTTTGAATTTTGTTAGGATTCAACTTCATACCCCATAATTTGCACCATGCAGTAATTTTACCTAGAAATCTATTAAGGATTCTGCATTGCCAGATCTACATTTACGAGATGGAATTGATGTAAAAAGAGTAGCATCATCTGCATATGCAACAAGCTTGTTTTCTAAGCCAAACCACATGTCATGTGTATATAGTATGAAAAGTAATGGGCCAAGAACACTACCCTGTGGAACACCAGATATCACATTCCTATACTCACTATGGTACCCATCAATAACAACTGTTTGATATCTATTACTTAAAAAATCTATAATAATGCTAAGAAACGAACCACCGACTCCCAACTGATTGAGTTTGAAAACAAGGGCCTCATGATTAACACGGTCATAGGCAGCACTAAAATCAAGGCCAATCATACGAACTTCCTGACCACAATCAATAAATTACTTTACAGCTTTGTAGATTGTAAGAAGGGATAACATGCTCCAAGGCCTTTACGAAAAACAAATTGCAAACTAGGGAATAGATGATTACCTTCAGCAAACCTATTAAGACGTTTTGCCAGGAGACGTTGAAAAACTTTAGATAATATAGGAGTTATGGAAATTGGATGGTAAACAGTTGGACTTTAGCTATCACACACACATTTACAAAGAGGAATGATATTACCAATTCTCCAACAAGTGCTAAAAGTTCCTCTTCTTGCTAATTTGCGCAAAATAACAGATAACTTTGGAACTAATAAATCTGTAGTATTTATAAAAAACAAAGAAAAAATAGCATTTGGGTCTACACCTCAATAAGCATCAAAGTTCATCAACAGAGCTTTAATTTGACGAGATCGAAAAGCTAAACTATTTAATTTAGCCTTAGGAAAACAGGACTGAGGAAGTTCAAGTTTTTCATTACTCTGTTTACTGTCAAAAATATCAGACAAAAGGGTTGCCTTTTACTTTGGACAGTGAGTGACTGAGCTATCTGGTTTAAGTAAAGGAGGAACTGTTACATCTACTCCAAAGAGTACAGATTTAAGGGTAGACCACCATTTATATTCCTGAATTGTACCAGAAAAAGGTTTCTTTTATGGTTAAATTGTATTCCTTTTCAGTTGAGGCATAAACTCTCTGAGCAAAAGCTCTAAGCTGAGTATAGTTATTCCAGGTCAAATCTGATCTGTTTCACTTCCAAAGATGATAAGCCCACTGCTTCTCCAAATAAGCACGTCTACAATCATCATTGAACCACGGTTTATCCTTCACTCGGTACCTTGGCACACGAGAAGGGAGACTCCTACCAATCATGTTGACTAGATTCTCATTCAAAGGGACAACAGGATCAACACTACTATATAATTGTGACTAATTCAAGCACAAAATATCAAACAGAATCCCATTCCAGTCTGCCTGAGATTTCATATAAATTTTACAAGAGTATGATACATCAGGGACAGGCTGCTCAGTCTTCACTAATAATGAAATGAAGGCATGATCAGATGTCCCGACTAGAAAACCAACCTTACTAGTTATAATGCCAAGTAAGTCGGTGTATACGAGGTCCAAGCTATTACCAGACCCGTGAGTAGCTTCACTTATGATTTGCTCACAGCCTGATTCAGAGGCAAAGTCTAAGGCTCTTAAGCCATGGCAATCAGTAGGAGAATGAGAACTTAACCACTCCCTATGGTGAGAATTAAAATCACCAACAAAGACAAAAGAAGCCTTTTTATCATCTTCTTGTATCTTAGCCATAATAGTAAGAAGACAATCAAAGATAGAATCATCCATGTCTGGATTCCGGTAGATCGAACACAAATAAAAGTGGTTATGCTGCCTGCCGTAAACTTTTATTACCTGAATCTCATGACATCCACATTCATAGCAGGACTTATGAGAAGCAGGGTACTCAGTCCTAATATACATCGCCATTCCCTTGGCCCTAGGTATGGAATCACGTTTCAACATTATTGGCTTCTTAAAACCAGTTATAAGGAGCTCAGATGAAGGCCTCATATTAGAAACAATAAGTTTCTGAGCACAAAATAATATCATGCTGTCTGGACGCAACTGTAAGGTCTTGAATATTTGCATGAAGACCACGAATATTGCGATACAGAAGAAGACTTTGACGAAATCTAGGACGTACTGGTCCCAGATTTCGCTCAATCTCTCCACACAGCATAAGAATTAATAGTAATAAAAAAGAGACATCATACTTAAAAACTAGATTAACAAGAATTATAACAAAAACAATATGTACAAAATAATGAATGAAGTGATTGATCAAACCCATAGACTATAGTAAAAAGTCGGAAAAACTGGTCAACATGGAGGAGCCGATACACCATGCAAATCTAAATACCCGCCAAGAAAGCCACTTCAACTGGAGAGAGGACAGTAAGGATGGTTTTGAGAAGAAAAAGAATCAGATAAGGAAAAGCAACCTCATGATAAACCACCAAGCATCCATGGCCCTTCTATTAAGCCTGCCCAACTCACCATTTCAAAGAAACAAGAGGAAAAGAATAAAATACGAGAGAATAGTGTGCCCGAGTGTACCCTCAAGCAAGATAACTATAACCCAAGACAGTGGAAGACCATGGTACAGAGGCTATGGCACTACCCAAGACTAGAGAGCAATGGTTTAATTTTGGAGTGTCCTTCTCACAGAAGAACTGCTTATCATAGTTAAAGAGTCTCTTCTACCCTTACCAAGAGGAAAGTACACTGAACAATTGCACTAGAGTAATTAACCCCTTGGGTGAAGAAGTGTTTAGTAATGTCATTGTTGTCAGGTGTATGGGGAAAGACGAGAACCTGTAATGAATAGGCCAGACTATTCGGTGTATGTGTAGGCGAAGAAAAAAAAATAAGCCGTAACCAGAGAGAGGGATCCAATGCATTACTGTCTGGCCAGTCAAAGGATCCAATAACTCTCTAGTGGTAGTATCTCAACGGGTGGCCGGTGCCCTGGCCAACCTTATACATATATGATATAACGAATTTTGTTGTATACTGTATAACGAAATATATACATTTTTGTAGAAATCTTCCACATTAACTTCTTCAAATACGTGTACAGAAAGCTTATTACTTCCTCATGTTAACCCCCTGTGTACACTGACATTCAAATTTATTTGACATTCTACCCTTCGCCTCCTCGGCGCTAAGAGCTTTTTCAGTTCATCTTCAAACTTCCCTAATTCAAACTATTTTACATCAAGGACTATCTCTCTCGACGACAATGCACTTCTTCACTTGTAATTGGAATCTTGATTTACATTTATTTTCTTATTTTTTTTTTTTTTTTTTTTTTTTTTTACTTTTTTTGGTCGTTCCAATCAACCTTGCGTTTAGCAACAATTTAATCAATGCTAAATTGCGATAGGTTCAAGTATATTATTAATTGTATCAATTTTCATGAAGAAGAGTTAATTTAAAAATTCTTTCTAATTTGGCAGCAAGAGACACTCCTCCTTCCCAAAATGTTTTCCAAACTAGTACTGCTACTCCTATTCTTTAACATGCACTTGCAAATGATTAAAAGATTAAGATGATTCTCTAATTCCATCAATTATATTAACATTTATTACTTAATCTTCCTGATCTTGATTAATCCTCATAGTCCAACCTTCACACTTTTGTTCTATCTAACTCCTCTTATAAAATATTTCAATTCTTTCCATATTCTTAATTTTCTCTTCACTGTTCTCATTCAAATGTCAGTCATACCCCCCCCCCCCCCAGTTACTCTGACTTCTAATGTATTAGTTTATTCGTATGAATGTACTGTAGAGTCACCATAGAGTCATCATATCCATGTCTCAGACCTGCATTAAAACAATGTTTATTTTCTAAGGAACACTGTTCTTTCTTTGTTCAGTCCTTTTCTCGTCATGAAATTCATCATCTTACCTTCGGTCGATTAGGTACTGACCAGTAATCAACCGCTCTTATTTCCTAATCAGTTTTCGCTTACCAAAGTATACTTCAATTCTGAAATCATGGACTATTTCCGAACCTCTTTCCAGTAGCACTCAATTCAAATTCAGTCAAGGAGCTCTATCATCTTTCACGATCTTGCCCACTTTTACATTTGAATCTCTGACCATAAGTTAACCAAATTCATCCAGACAGAGATTCGTATATATATATATATATATATATATATATATATATATATATATATATATATATATATATATATGTGTGTGTGTGTGTGTGTGTGTGTGTTTGTGTGTGTATGTGCGTGTGTGTGTATGTGCGTGTGTGTGTTTATGTGTGTGACTTTGTCAGCTTGTGCTTGTGCTTGTGCCTGTGCCTGTGTGTATGACAAACGTAAATATGTCTCTACATTTGTAACTTATGACTGTTTTAACTCTACTCAGAATAACATTTTCTGGAACACATACTTCTCAGGAAGGGTTATACTAATTTTTAATCGATGCAAATAGTTCTGGATATGGATTCCAGTTAACATTGAAAATATAGTTTTTTAATGCAAATTAGGTAAACAGGACCTGAATATTGTTGTTAAATTGAATCACTTATGTTTTATTCCCACCTCCCAAAGTGAAATGATATTTGATAGAAATTGTCACAATGGGTAAGCAATATCCATCGAAGGATCTCAGTTATACTACAACCTGTGCCGGGGGTGTTAAAAAGGGGTAAAAAATGAATCGTCACTTGAAATTTGGATTTTGCAATGATACATTTATTGCCCTTTCCTCTCGGGTATATTTCCTTTGCATTTATATTCATTATCTTCCAAATTGTAATTATCTTTTAATTTTACCAATGCAATCACTATGGCTACCTAGTTTTAGTAGCCAATACTAAAGAGAAGTAATATCATAAAAAGGAAACTTTCATTATCAAACAAAACAGGAACAATCTTTACGAAACATGAAGGAAAATTAATGGGGAAAATTTTATAAAAACAGTAAATTCGTTGAGAAGACATAGGTTAGAATATTAGAAAGTTGGATTCCAACAGGGTTTTTTTTTTTTTCTCAATCAGAGAGGTCAATGGCTTCACATGGTCTCTAAAGTAGTTCTTACTCTTCTGACTGTTGAAATTCAAAATATAGTTAGGAACAGTACCCCAACTAATATAGAAATTATTTCCACTATAAACTTTTAAAACATAATACGAATTGGATTGCTCTCTCTCTCTCTCTCTCTCTCTCTCTCTCTCTCTCTCTCTCTCTCTCTCTCTCTCTCTCTCTCTCTCTCTCTCTCTCTCTCTCTCTCTCTGTTCTTTTTCCTGCTTGAAAATGAAATGTTCATTTAAATGAGATTTCCACTGGACAGAAAAATCGCAAGCTAAAATGAGGAGCCAGAGGTGATCCAAGAATGTGAGGAAGACTGAAGGCTCTAAAGCCTCCATCCTGTTAGCATGTCAAGAGCTGGCAATCAAAACTTTGTTTGTGTGAGTGCGTGTGCAAGCAAGCTATTCCTAGGGCAGGAAACTTACATCTCTGATATCTTTCGGTGACAATAAACGCCGATAGAGACTATTGTCTTTCTTAACGATACCATTAAAGCTGCTGTTAGGTATCCCATTGACTGCACATCCATATGCTACACAATCACATTGCCTTTCTGTGTAATAGCCCAGTGCTTGCGGAGTAATTTTCTCAAAATTACTCCGATAAAACTTCTCCCCTCCCCACTCTCTCTCTCTCTCTCTCTCTCTCTCTCCCTCTCTCTCTCTCTCTCTCTCTCTCTCTCTCACATATACACACACACACGCGCACACACACACGCACACACACACACACACACACATATATATATATATATATATATATATATATATATATATATATATATATATATATATATATACTAATAAAAGGGCATTTCTAAACACTGGGCCATTTACTTCGGAAGAGGGGAAAGGAAGACAATGGTCACTGCAACATAGCCTAATTTTCAATTCGTGAATGAATCATATGTACAGTAAACTTCCATATAAACCACTTCATACACCTACACAAAACAAAACACATCAGGAGTGCGTCGAAATCCATTTAATACGGTATGCCATTTACATCTATCAAGCATATGCTTTTGCACTTCTTGGATACTAAGAGCATCTTTTTCTTATTAAAATTTTAGTGAACTGGTAAGGTCTCTGTTTTCCGCTCCTTTTTTCACCAACCAATTCTCACCCATTCCTTACCATGATCAAACTATATCATTACATGATTATTATTATTATTATTATTATTATTATTATTATTATTATTATTATTATTATTATTATTATTATTCAACTACCGTAAACGTTTTTACTACTTTCACAAACAGGTATCTCCTAAATTCTCTTTTTTTCAATTTCCATACATAAAATTTTTTAAGAAAGCAATCAATCTCGATAGCTTTAACTTTTCTTCTTTCATTTTCATTCAGCACCTAGATCCCCAGGGACACTCATTCTCTTTCTGAATCCCCTTTACACACTATGCTACCCTTCTTGCTTCATATATGCCATTCCCATTCATTACTCTACCTGCAAAGCTTTTTTTAGCGCCATACATAACCTAACTCTCACTCGCATTATATGTGTACATTCTATAAGCGCTTCCAAACTATTTCATTATTACTATCTATTCCATCCTTAAAGAAATTAAAGTCATGAATAGATTATTCAGCTAATTTTTTCTGTCCAATCGATGGCTCTAGATCTATAATGAGCGCTGGGTTTGGTACAGTATCCTCAGACAAAGCAAGTCAGCTCTCATTACCTCGGGAATCATCAGTATTTATATCTGAACTATCTTTAATTCTATTAGCAATTGGCATTATTAAAACAATTGAAAATAAGGTGATTCATAACTTTGTCATTTATTCTTATTCAAGAAGTGCCATAGAAGCCCTGGAAGGTTGCACACATATTAACCAACTAGTGTTATGCATTAAAGAGCGCATTAACAAATTCTATTCTCAAGGGGTAAATATTGGAAAATCTTAGATTTCAACTCATGTTGGAGTTGGCAATGAGAAAGCAGATGCTTTTGCTTAAGGTGCCATAGATTAGTCAGAATGCGGCATTAACCTCCCAGTTAAGGGTTATGTAACCACAATTAAGCATTTAAAAGCAACAAAATAGCTAAGTGTTTGGAAGAGTGAATTGGAAATCATCTGGCTAGAGCGATAAAAAGGATAGAAATAATTATTGCAATATCACATATAGTTCGTACGTGATTGACACATGGATTTTTAATCTACACACATCATGATACAGTACCCCGATGCAGTGAGTGTGACAGTATTTTAACCATACGACATATTTATGCTGTTGTAAAGGTTTAGGAGACAAAGATGTTTATTTTTTGGTCAGAAATACTTGTGTGACGTTTTTCCGTATTCTGAGTTTCTCTATTTCTAAAGTTTTAGCGTTTTCAAGAAGCTCCGGTTCGATCAGTAAAATTAAAATTTTCAATTGTGGCAGACTTTTATCTGTTAATTACATTTTCCTATTTCTGAGCCTCTTCATTGTCCTAACATCTTCAACTTTTTTTTTTTCTACAAACTTTTTCCATCAAATACTAACATCTCTTGTGTGATTCAGCTATTTCTCTTTTCAAAATACTAACTACATTGACCAGGATCTTCCTTTGGGTCAGACAGCATCTTTATATTTGCTTCTTTTATTTTGAGATACGTTGTTCAAAAACCTTCCCATTTTTCATCATGCCCTCCTGTAATTTTGGCCAATCAATGTAAATTACTTCCACTACTGTACATTTAGCCATTGCGGATTTTCCTGTCGATTATTTGGTTGCTACCTTCACTTCCTTTATACCAAGCTGATTTTCTTGTGTATATGTAAATTCCATTTTCCCCCTAATCCTAGTTTGATATTCTATCTATTTTGGCTGTTTAACCAAATGATTTTTATAAATATTTTCCCTATTTTCAGCTGGCCATTCAATCTATTCTGAAGAGCATAAAGCTTATAATTAACAACTTTTCTTCGCAATCCCTTTTTCCCAAATCATACTTATGAGTATCCCTTAGAAAAATATTCATATATAGGAGTAATTCCTAACATATTCTCCACATATATCTTATTTTTTTTCTTCTTAATGAATTCAATACCAACCAAAATGTTTATTCAAATCACTTACCTCCTTTATCTTATTCTCTAAAACCAGCCAAGTTAAGGTTAAGGCTCTTCCAAGCATTTTTTTGCTATCATATCAATAAATTTCTTTTGATAAACTCCTCCTTACAAAGACTGGTCTTAATTTAATTCACTTGCACTTTATTACACTTGTCAAGAGTTTCACTAAAAACCATATTGACTAGCTCTTTGAATATTACTTTTTTCTTTTCTGCATTAAACTCCAACACATTAAAAATCCTAAGATAATATCTAATTTCCTTTTCATGTTTTCCATTCGGACGCAGTGTTTGAGGAGGCAAGTACATCCATTTGATTATCTTCATACCACCGTGAGAAGTGGAATCATATAATTTTCCTCTCCAGCATAAAAAAAAAAAAGACAGAAAGTAGTTCCCATTAACTCATGCCAAAGATGTCATCTGTCATTTAAACAGACAGTTCTTCCGTCAGAACTCCTCCTCGTACAGTATTTGGAAAACATTATATTTGTATTATGGTCCATTGGCACTATTTATGTTTTGTTGATTACTATTACCTTAGTAGACATAATTTCTCATAAGGAGTTCACAACCCCACCAAGGCACTCCTTTTCCGTGGGATACAGTGCATCACCGTTCCTTGCCGTTGGCGGTCTTGATGTAGAATAGACCAAACTGTATTATTTCACTTACTACTATCAAGGCGTTACAGTAGTAATGAGTTTTACTT
>NC_090728.1:1372461-1389961 GCF_036898095.1 Palaemon carinicauda
AGAGGAGCAGCTAGAGTATGTGTTGTTGGGTGGCTTCCCAAACACGGTGGTGGCGTGTCCTCTGGCCGAGTTTTGGTTAAACTCGGATTGGGTCAAGGGCCCGTTAAAGTTGGCAATTGCAGATGAACTACCAGTGAACGGCGTGCAGGTTGTGATAGCCAATGATATTGAGTCGGATACGGGGAGTAGTTGTCCGGTAGTGCAATGTAACGGTACCACTCAGATTGGTGAGAGTAGTCCTACGATGGCTATTACTCGTTCTACAGTCCAGTCTCCTAGTGTTGAGGATGAGGATTTGGGTCTAGATAGGCTTGAAGGACTGGTAGATGGAGTTTCTGATGTGAAAGTTCCTAGTCTGGTATCTGAGTGGGATGATACTGTAGGATGGGATAGGAACTCACTAAGTATTGCTCAGAAGAAAGAGTTTAATGAAGAGGGGGAAGGAGAGGTTAGCTGAGATTTGACGAGACCTAAGATGAAATGGGAAGATGGTATCCTGTATCGGTTTAGTCGTTTCAAAAGATGGCCAACTGAGATGTGGGAGGTAAGGAAGCAGATAGTAGTTCCTCTTGAATATCGGGGCAAAATCTTGTGGTTTGCACATGAAGATTTACTTGGTGGTCATTTTGGAGTATGCAAAACTTTTAGGAAAGTTGCTGAGCATTTCTTTTGGCCAAGAATGAAGGCAGAGGTGAAGAGGTATGTTAATTCTTGTACTAAGTGTCAAATGGTTGGTAAACCAAATCAGAGAATTGCTAAAGCCCCTTTACAACCCATTCCAGTGATTGAAGAACCATTTAAAGAGATATTGATAGATATTGTGGGGCCATTGCCAAAGACTAGCAGTGGTTTTCAGTATATACTGACAATAATGGATAGAATGTCCAGGTACCCCGAAGCTGTAACCTTAAGGAGTATTCACAGTAAGAAAGTAATCGAAGCACTTATTGGTTTCTTTACTAGGTTTGGATTGCCGAAATCGGTTCAGTCTGACTGTGGTAGTAATTTTATGAGTAAAGAATTTGCTAAACAAATGAAAGAGTTCAAAATTAATCATGTAACTTCCTCACCATACCCCCCCAGAGAGCCAGGGTCAGATTGAACGATTTCATCAAACTTTGAAGTCCATGCTAAAGAAATATTGTGAGGAAGATCCAAGGAACTGGGATAAGGCAATACCTTATTTATTGTTTTCATTTAGGTCTGTACCGAGTGATATGATGGGATTTTCTCCATTTGAGCTTGTATTTGATCACAAGGTAAGAGGTCCTTTGGATGTTGTTAAGGAAAGTTGGGAAAATAATAATCCAAAAGTTAGCCTGGTACAATTTCTAAAAGAATCTAGGGAAAAGCTTTATAAGTTTTGGGAGTTTGCTAAGGAGAACTTGAAGGTTGGGCAAGGTAAAATGAAAAAGAATTTTGACATCAAAGCTAGGAGAAGGGTATTTGAAGTTGGGGATAAAGTTTTAGTTTTATTACCTACCCCTGGTAATCCCCTAGGAGCCAAGTTTTCAGGACCATGGAAGATAGCTAAGAGGGTAAGTAGCTTGAATTATCTGGTGGAGACCCCAAGTAGAAGACAAAAAAACCAGCTTTGTCATGTTAACATGTTGAAACCCTATTATGAAAGAGTAGCAAAGAAGCCATTGTTGTTGCTGGGGAAAGTAGAAATGGAAAGAGAATGTTTGAAAATAGAAGGTAAGTGGCCTAAAGGTAATAACGATGTATTAAATAACTTGCCAAATATGTTGTCTCACTTAGATGGGGATCAATTTGAGTCCATCTTGAATTTGATAGAAGTGTATCCAGATTTATTTAAGGACACCCCTGGTTGTACGGCTGTGATACAGCATGATGTGGAGGTTAGAGGGGCTAAACCGATAAAACAGGCACCTTATAAATCTAATCCATTGAAAAGGGAAGTAATCAAAACAGAGGTAGAGTACATGTTGCAGCATAATCTGATAGAAAGTAGTTACAGTCCATGGAGTTCACCTGTGGTGTTGGTGAAGAAAGAGAATGGTCAGTATAGAATGTGCTTAGATTACCGCAAGGTTAATGCAGTTACAGAGACTGACAGTTTTCCTTTACCTCAGGTAGAGGACTGCATCAATGATGTAGGTAAGGCAAAGTTTATCAGTAAGTTCGACCTTCTAAAGGGGTACTGGCAAGTACCGTTGACACCCAGAGCTAAGGATATCTCTGCTTTTGTGACCAGTGAGGGATTATTTGCCTGCAACGTGATACCTTTTGGCATGAAAAATGCATCTGCTACATTTCAGAGACTAATGAACAACTTGGTAGGTTCTCTAGCGGGTGTGGTAGTGTACATTGATGACATTGTAGTTTATAGCAATGACTGGGACACCCATATTCAAAGAATAAGAAAGTTATTTGAAAAACTTAGCCAGGCAGGGCTGGTTATCAATCTTGCCAAATGTGAGATAGCCAAGGCTAGTGTATTGTATCTTGGTCATGAAATAGGTCATGGGAAGATTGTCCCGAAAGATGCAAACGTCAGAGCCATTTTAGAGTTTCCTGTGCCTTATGACAAAAGGCCTGTCCGTAGATTTCTTGGCATGGTAGGATACTACAGGAGATTTGTGATAAATTTTGACACAATTTCTAATCCTCTTACTAATTTATTGAGGAAAGAAGTAAAGTTTGAGTGGAATGAAGAGTGTCAGAGGTCATTTGACAAATTGAAGTCAGTTCTGACTAACTATCCTGTCTTGAGAGCTCCGGATTTTCAGGAACCATTTAGGTTGGCGGTCGATGCAAGTGACTATGGAATAGGTGCTGTTCTATCTCAAGTTGAGGAACAGGTAGAGTATCCTGTTGCCTTTTTCTCTAAAAAGCTTAATGAAGCTCAACGCAAGTACTCCACCATAGAGAAGGAGGCCTTAAGCCTGATAACAGCTCTAGAACATTTTGAAATTTACTTAACAAATGTTCCTACACCTGTAGTGGTCAAGACAGACCACAATCCTTTATTATTTTTAAACAGGTTTAAGAATAAGAACCAGAGGCTGATGAGGTGGAGTCTGATATTACAAGAGTAGGATTTGGATATACAACATGTTCCAGGGAGAAAGAATGTGGTGCCAGACACACTTTCTAGATAATCATAAATTGTTTGGCACGAATGTTAATTTTTTTCTTTACTTTTCAGAATTAAATGTCTTTTTTTTCCATTTAATTTGAGTTTAATGTTTTTTTTTTTTATTTATTCATTATAAGACTTATTAATCTATATTCAGATTTGTTTGCTTTATATCCATTCATAATTTAGTTCCGTGCTTTGATTTTTATTGCACAAAATTTTTTTTAAGGATGGGGGTGTAAGGAAATTTTCCTTATTAACGTAAATAATTTAAAAGGATTAAGAAAATAAATTTTCCAGTGGTTATGGTGCCATTTGTTGGTTGCGCTCGTAGCCAGGTATGTCATACGTGTGTATTTTTGTTTTTCATATCCGTGGTGGGAGAGAGGAGGAGCCAAGAGGCAGTTAGCAAGACTGTTTACCTTGAAAGGTAAATTTGTTATGTACGTCAGTGTTCCACGAACTCGTCTGCAGAGGACACTCTTTCCTGCTTCAAGTGGTGGTGGAGTGACTTGGTGATGGACAGCAACCATTGGCTAATACCAAAGCTCCTGTTAGTCTAGGGACAGACTCGTTTTGACCACTTTGAAGCCTGGAGACAGGACACTGCCGTTCAGTTTTGCCTTGGGGTAAGAATAAAATTGTGTAGTTTCCCTTGCTGAACGATTTTGGAAAGCCTGAAGTGTTTTCATCGGTGTGTGGCTGCCGCTGGTACCAGTAATTATGTGATCATTCAAGCATAACATTACGTTAATGGTTTGGATCTCGACGGGTTCGTCCTTCAAACCTGATTTAGTGACAAAGACCTGGTGCAAGAGAACTTACATCATCCCACGGAAATTAAGCTATTGTTAAATGTATGTAAATAGTTGGGGTTTATTTATTTAAATTGTCTCCAGTCTATTCCTTTTACTTTCCTATCACCGTATATATAGTTTGTGTGTGGGTGCATCATTGATGGTTGGTTCTTTGTCTCTTTCTTTTATTTTTTCTGGTGTGCTAGAGTTTGTTTGGGTCCTAGATGCCTTTTTGTAATGAGAATGGTTTATTTCCTTCCTGGCTGGAGATTTATTTTCATTTGAGGAAAATTAGGTTTATGTAATAAACAGGAATTTGAATTTGATTAAGAGTCTTTTTGAACCTTTCCTTCTCGGTGGATTTTGATACGTCAATGTCTAGTTCTAGTTGGCTGAATACAAAGAACCTGTGACAATGTATACATATATATATATATATATATATATATATATATATATATATATATATATATATATATATATATATATATATATATATATATATGTATATATAGTTGCAAACATGTCTTTCGGATTTGGTAAGGGATGTTGAGCTACTCGCAGTTGTGGATTCAACGTTACTTTGTAATCTCCACATAACCTAACCTGTCCACTTTCCTTCACAATAGGAACTAATGTTGTAGCCCAATCTGAAAGTGTAACCTTTTCCCAGGAACCTTCATTTTCAAATCTCCTGGTCTTGGAGCATAAAATCTAGGAGAACTTTCAGGTTTCAAAACTAAAATTGCCTTTGCGTTCTTTACTATACCTACTTTATCTTCAAATACGTATTGAAACTCTGATATGATATTATCCACAGATATTTCATTTTTTGTGTTCATCTTGTCTACCTGTAACCTTTAAAATACTAGGCCAATCTAACTTCAAATACTGTAGCCAATCTAAACCTAGCAAAGTTTGTCCATTACCTTTTTACTACTGTTAATGGCATTTTCTCTAATTTCTGTTCTTTGTACTGTACTTCTACGTTCGAAGCACCTATTACCTGAATATCAAAACCATTATAACCTTTCAAAACCCTATTTGTACCTTCTAATGACAAATTAGGAATACTTCTAGCCATTTTCTCAGACATAATTGATACATCGGTTGCTGTGTCAACTTGCATCAAAATTGTTTTACCATTTATGATTACTTCTACCATGATATGTTTCTTTGCACCTTTGTTGACGGAATTAATGCAAAACGCAAAATCAGTTTCAGACCTAACCTGATTATCATGAACATTTTCCGCATTATTCTCTTGACCAATAGTATCAACTGTAGCATTTATTTTCTTTGCGTACTGTTTAGGGAATCTACAAGCAGTTGCAAAATGACCCATCTTTCTCCAATTCTGGCATGTTTGTCCAGTAGCAGGGCCTTTCTTTGCTTCGTATGCAAGATGATCAGTTTTAACACACCTATAACACTTGGGTTTTTCCTGTTGTTTCTGTGTATAAGCCTGATTCTGATATTTATGAACATTAGTGTTAGGCACTTTTCTATGACTAGGCTTTGACACATTTCTTCTCTGATTCTCATTGTTTTTCCCCTTAGAACCAACTGTATTAATTTCAGAATTTTCCATTTTATTGCTTGTAGAACTACCTATTATGTTACTTTGTCTATTTGATGTTTCTATAGCTCTGCCTGTTATCAGTACCTTTTCTAATGTTAAATCTTTATATTGCAATAATTTCTTTCTTAGCTCTTGTGATGTGCAATGTGCAATCACTTGATCTATGATAACATTTTTTAACTCTAGAAATTCACAAGAAACAGCTAAATTCTTTAGTCTAGTCACAAATGCATCTAAACTTTCATTCTCTTTCTGATAAGACTAAGCTGTATACTGATATCTTTAAACAAATTTATTGATCTGAGGAGCAAAATATGTGGTAAGAGCCTTAATCGCAGCTTCACTTGTGTCATCTGTAGGCTGCAAAGTCTTAAACACTTCCCGAACTTCCCTACCTGCTGTATGAAGTAATAATGCCTTCTTTTGGGCATCCTTCATGTTCCCTAATGCTTCTAAATAAATCTTAAATTCCTCACACCACTGTTGCCATCGTGTTGCAACAGAATTGGGCTCAGCTGTGATGCTAAATCGTTCAGGATGTTCAATGTCAAAAGGCATTTTTATTCTTACCTTATTACCTACAATTGGTTACTGTTCTGCGGTCACTTTGTATCCTACCTTTTTTGTATCCTACCCAACTTTAAAATATACTTGATTTTTCCTTTGTTTGCTTGCTATGATGAAATTCCTCCGTTTTGCTGCTTGTAAAATCTTCATTGGGGTTTTTTCCTCTTGTCCATTGATGTACAAAAGCTCTTTCTCTTGTGCTGGCCATCCATCAACATAAGAAAAGCCCCAATGTTTCTTCTGCGTGTGTTCGTCCTTCTGCTTGTCGTCAATTAATATGTTGATAGGATGTCTTCATAACAAACATATTGTTACCTGGAACATAGATGGAGAATTGTTAGTAATTATTTCTCAGCTGATCCTATCTTTGGTCGTCAATTTTTCTTGGTGGGATTTAATGATACGTTGGTATTCTTAAAATACACTTTAATAAATCTTGTGACTACATTGCTCTATGACAGCCTATTCCTAAGTGTGTGTGGAGCGTCATACACAATCTGAAAAACCCAAAACATTGCTAAACAAAAGAGCATCGCTCTCAAAAGACTTAAATCCTACTCCAGTACAAAACTATAAAGAATTACATCCTATCTTTGATATAAATGTTTGAATCCTAATACCAAAACAAATCATTACACTTATGTACAAAGCATAACATGTTTTATTCATGCAATATGATGCAATGTTGCGCAATACCTGTAACACTTGAAACAATATAGTATATTATTACAACAATACATAACACCCTCTGTATGCAACAGTCAACAGACCAGCAGAACATGATACTACAGTGATAAGACATGGAATCAAAGAAAAAAAATGGGGAGGCACTATATTCACGCATATATATTAAGAAAGATATCCATCCAGTTGTCAGGAAAGAAGTCGGTAGATTGACGAAACGAGACAAAGAAGAAAAGGAAATTTCAGAAAACGTTTGGGTAAAAATCTTTTATGATCAAAAGAATAACGTGATATTGAAGGATAACATTATTATAGATCACTTTACTCATAAGTTATTTTAACATGTAGACAGAATAGCATGCAATCACTTAAGGTATGTTCATGGAATATAGCCAGAACTAAAGATAAATTTCAAGATCCAAATATTTTAAGTTTTGTTTTATGATTTGACATGGTTTGGCTGTTAGAGACAAAAAAGGGCTTTAACCCTGGATAGGTACGGTGGGTCGTATGCGACCCCGAGCGTCAAAAAAAAACAGGTTTTTCTTACGTGACTCACCCCTGTGACTGAATTTGTGGGTGATCGACCTGCAGGAGGTGTCTCCCCTACACGCTCTAGTAGTGTCCAGATGTGCATTGCTGTAGCTGTACTCCTTCCCCGATTTCTGAGACGCGTCGGGGTCGTTCGCGTCCGAGTTTACCCTTCTAGGGTAGTTTGCATAATTATCAAAGTTATTACGTATTATGAAATTGTCGTAGAATGGTGCAACTTGTATAGGTTATCAGTTGTGGAAAGTCTTGGTGGATTGTTTGGCTACCATGTGCATGTTTTTTTTTTTAGTTAAAATGTCGTTCATCACCACGAGGACCATTTTACCGCGAGTGCCCCTTTTTCATTTTTTTTCATTTTTTTGCCAAGTCATTTTTCCGTAAGATATTGCCAAATAGTGTCGTAAAACTTTTGCTTCTTTAGTGTTGGAAAGTGTGTCTAGATGATCTGGCTACCCAAGCATGACTTTGTTTTTGTCAGATACGACGTAGTTATTGGTATATTGGGTATTTAACTGCGGTTACCAATTTCTGTTTTTTTTTCAATATTTGTAAAAATTACTACGTAGTAAGGAATTGCCGTATATTATTCATTTTTTTTTCATGTTTATGTGTTAGAAAGTGTGCCTTGATGGTTGGGCTAACACGTGCATGTCTTTTTTTTTATCTGAGATGTCGTATATTAGAATGTCGGGCATTTTACCGCGAGTGTCCCTTTTTCATTTTTTTTCATTTTTTTGCCAAGTCATTTTTCCGTAAGATATTGCGAAATAGTGTCGTAAAACTTTTGCTTTTTTAGTGTTGGAAAGTGTGTCTAGATGATCTGGCTACCCATGCGTGATTTTGTTTTTGTCAGATACGACGTAGTTATTGGTATATTGGGTATTTAACTGCGGTTGCCAATTTCTGTTTTTTTTTTCAATATTTGTAAAAATTTACTACGTAGTAAGGAATTGCCGTATATTATTGATTTTTTTTTCATGTTTATGTGTTAGAAAGTGTGCCTTGATGGTTGGGCTAACACGTGCATGTCTTTTTTTTTATCTGAGATGCCGTATATTAGAATGTTGGGCATTTTTCCGCGAGTGCCCCTTATTATTTGTTTTGCATTTTTTTGCTTAGTCATGTTACCGTAAGGAATTGGCAAGTAGTGTCGCAAAACTTATTTTTTTATAGTGTTGGAAAGTGTTTCTAGATGATCTGGCTACCAATGCCTATTTTTATTTTAGCCAGATATGGCGTATATATAAGTATGTGTTCGATTTTCCTGTGATTGCCATTTTTTCGTTTTTTCCCATTTCTTTCAAAATTACTACGTACTAAGGAACTATCACAGAGTAATATTTCATTTATATGTTTATTTGTCAGAAAATATGCCTTGATGGTTTGCCTAGCACGTGGCTGAAATTTTTTTTTTTCTGAAATGCCGTATATTAGAATGGCCATTTTTCCACGAGTGCCCCTTTTTATTTGTTTTGCATTTTTTTGCTTAATCATGTTACCGTAAGGAATTGGCAAGTAGTGTCGCAAAACTTATAATTTTATAGTGTTGGAAAGTGTTTCTAGATGATCTGGCTACCCATGCCTATCTTCTTTTTTTAGCCAGATATGGCGTATATATAGGTATGTGTTCGATTTTCCTGTGATTGCCATTTTTTCGTTTTTTCCCATTTCTTTCAAAATTACTACGTACTAAGGAACTATCACAGAGTAATTATTCATTTAGATGTTTATTTGTCGGAAAATGTGCCTTGATGGTTTGCCTAGCACGTGGCTGAATTTTTTTTTTTTGCTGAAATGCCGTATATTAGAATGTTAGCCATTTTTCCGCGAGTGCCCCTTTTTATTTGTTTTGCATTTTTTTGCTTAGTCATGTTACCGTAAGGAATTGGCAAGTAGTGTCGCAAAACTTATATTTTTATAGTGTTGGAAAGTGTTTCTAGATGATCTGGCTACCCATGCCTATCTTTTTTTTAGCCAGATATGGCGTATATATAGGTATGTGTTCGATTTTCCGGTGATTGCCATTTTTTCGTTTTTTCCCAATTCTTTCAAAATTACTACGTACTAAGGAACTATCACAGAGTAATGATTCCTCTAGATGTTTATTTGTCGGAAAATTTTGTTTACTTTTTTTTTGATCGAATATCATCAAATTTTTTTAGCTAAAATATTGTTTTACATTTTTTTTTTCGATTTTATTTCCCTTCAAAAAAATTTTTTTGGGTCAGAATTTTAATTTTATAGTCGTAAAATAATCGACAATTATCCAGCAACCCACCATACAATTTTTATGCATATCCAATAATAATTAGATTAGTAAATAACACCTTGAAATTGACATACCCTTCCTACATTTCAAGTGGCAGATTAGGGAGTCTGAGTCAGTGTGGTTGGCGGCCATTTTGTGGACATATCCGAAGCGTAAGCTGCCCTATCTATATATATTCTTGTTCCCTATAGAATTTGTGATATTTTGGTATATTTTTACCTGCATAAATATCATATTATATATTAAATATATGTATTTTTTTACGGAATTTCTAAGTACTCAAAAAATTACCTTTAGATATGGCCCCTGATATAAATGTAATTTACAAAATAATGAAGATTTTTTTACATATTTCTATTTTAGGATAACATATGTTTATTCCCTAAAAAAATTAGCCACTTCCTATTTCATTTGGGTACCCAAAAAAATTCATGAAATTTGGACAAATTTTTTTGGCCAAAAAAAGTTACCCTTTTTTTCTCATTTCAGATCTTCACCTCCATGGGTCTGACTTCATCCAAAATACATCAAGATGTGTCCTAAACATTCAAGAATCAATTCCTAAAAGGATTTGTGTATATATGTATAAACTTTTTTTTTATGAATTTTTATGTCAGGTCTTTTTTTTTCTACTTAATTTTTTAAAATATTTATAATAAATAGTTTTTCTGCAGATGAGTAGTATTTATCTATACAGTTGTTTTAAGCATTCATTGAAGTTTTTTTTGGCAAAAGAAAAAAGGAGGTTACTGCAAAAACTGATTTTTCAAGAATTTTTTTTGGCGTCGGGGTCGTTCGCGTCCGAGTATACCCTTAAAGGGGTGTCCGAGGAGCGTACCTATCCAGGGTTAATGTTACGGTACCAGGTTTCTCTGTATTTTACAATCCTTCCACGGTCGGATTGCATAGAGAGGGCATAAAATAATGTTGTTAATAAAAGACAAGTTGTTAGAATACGTTAAGTGCATAAATATTGGCACAGGGAGTCAGATCTGGGCAACACTTAATTTTATTGTGCTTTATAAAGTTGGTGGAGTCTATGTACCAACAAATGATTAACCATATTATCAGCAAGATGATGTCAGAATCCTAGCTGTACACACAGTTGGTGCTGGGAATATAGTTGTCTTAGTAGACTTCAATGGCAGAGTTGGGATGCCCAAACTATATGATAGATGCAGACAAGAACGCTTACATGTATAAAGGTATAGTAGACGTTCCAGTAGATGCACAAGGTAGATCACTCTTGAATATGTGCAGTAACAATGACATGGTTATTATCAACCACTAGTATGGGAGAACAATAGGTTGTGGGTACCCTATTTTTCAAATGTCAGAGCCAGTGGATATCTGAAATAGACGTGTCTAGTAAAACAAGATAGAGTTAAGGAGATTATCACCACTAACACATGGCAAGGCATAATGGGGTCAGACCACGCTCCCGTGTGTCACCGTCTAGGTACCATCTGCAACTGTTAACTAATGTTGGTATCCTACTACATAGATCTAGCACGCTCAGAACTACCCATTACTAGTCCAAAGAACCAACCATGTTATGTCAAAGTCTGCCATACAAGCAACCAGACCTACAAAGACTCTTGACAATGCTCAGCGAGATACCACCACCGGCAATCTCCAGGAATGAACATCTGCAAAACAATATTCAAGAAGGATGCGCTATCATAATGGATGCTGTGTCACAGTGTAGCTCACCCCAGACTAAAGCTTTATAGGACGAAGAAAAAAACCTAGATGAGCAAGAATTACTGAGAGCAAAGATCCAAAAGTGACATGGAAATCAGTAAGTTGGAAAGAAACGTTCGACAAGATTACTCAGGACCAGCCATCTGAAAATGAATGAAAAAAAACATTTCAAACAACTTTTTGCTAATAATGTTAATGTTGTGAACGAGGCTCAGTGTGATTTGGAAACTGCTCCCTATATACCTGTATTAGACGACCCTTTTTTTTCATATAGCGAAATAGAAGAAGCCGAGAGATCATTAAAAAAAGACAAAAGTTATTTAGGTATATGCCCTGGAGTAATAAATGTTTTACAAGCTTTCTGGTTTATGTTTCTGCTAAGTTTATTTAATGTCATCTTCACTCAATTGAGTTATCCTGCTAATTGGTGCTACGATAAGCTGTTTGCACTATTCAAAAGTGATAATAGAATGTTAGCAACAATTATCGAGGTATTAGTATTATGGGCACATTTTCAAAGATGTATGATATTTTGATATTAAATAGGTTAACCTACTGCCAGGGCTAAGTATAGATAAATGTCAGGCAGGTGCACAAAAAGGAAGGAGTTGCCAAGAACAGATATTTTCTCTAAGAATATAAAGTGATTATACTGTATGTAAAGAAGTGAAGTTTTTGTTCTGTTTATTGACAGGGTGCCCAGGCGTAGGCTGATAGCAGTTATGAAGGCATGAGGATGTGGTAAAGTTATGCTCAAAGCAATACAAGGTATGTACTCTTGTACAAAGAATATACTTAAATCTGCTATAATTGATGCTGTTGTCGGCGTGCACCAGGGTTTTCCTTCATGTTGTCTGTTATATATTGTGTATATAGATGAAATAATAAGAATGATAAAATGTGCTATACCTAATGACGGTTTCATAGGAATGTTGCACGCATTATTTTTATCGGACGATACAGTCCTTCTAGCGACAAATAAATATATGTGTGAACAGAAATTTAGAGTAGTTACCCAGTACTGTTAAGATTGCAAAATGGAAATAAATGAAGAAAAGACAATTTTTTTGTTTTTGTAATAAATGGTAGTGATAGGGACAAAATTCCATTACACATAGACAATACCCAAATCTGTTATTCACCACAATAACTCAATTTAGGGCTTGGTTTTCAGATTCAGGTTAAATGGCAGATGTAATTTCATTGCACGAAAAATCTAACCAAGCTGTGATGTCATCATTATTATGTAGCACAGAATCATGGTTAAGTGTAACATAAAACCCGTCGAACAACAGTATTAACCGGCTAGTCAGGTGTTGACTTGGAGTCAGGAGGAATACAGTCATAAAATCTTTGTTTATTAAAAACTGATATTCCCCCAATCAGTCACATAATTTCTAAGAAGAGACTTAATTTTTAAGGTCCAAGTCAATGTAAACAACACTGAAAAACCCTTTTTTATTTATTAATGAATTATGTCAAGAGATTAACACCAATGCATTTAGATTTATATCTAAATATCTGGAACCTCACATCAACTCTAATCCATTTGTTGATATAGCGAATCTTATAAGTGCCACAAATTTACAATGTACTAAATTTAACACATGCAAAGGAACTAATCATGACAATAACGTTGCACCCTGTATATATAACTATTTTCTTTATTCCTGATTTTTTGCGAGAGTCCTTTAGTCACCTCAGACTAATGTCCTATAATCTAAGAATCGAGACAGGTCGGTGGAGCCACATACCCGGTGGGGCACGGATTGTGTGTCACGTCAAACTTCCATTCTACTTGTATGAGTTCTTCTGTGTTCTTCATCTTTTGTCTCGTGTTAAACTGCTATCTACTTTCTTAAGTTCTTCTTTGTTCTTCATCTTGAGTGTCATATCCAACTGCCAATTTACTTGCATGAATTTTTTCTTTGTTCTTTGTCTTGTGTGTCACGTCTAGTTGCCATTCTACCTGCATGAGTTCATCTTTGTTCTTTATCTTGTGGGTCACGTCTAGCAGCCATTCTACTTGCTTGAGTTCCTTTTTGTTCTCCCTCTTGTGTTGTGGCGGGATGTTGCAAGAACAACCCCTACACCCTTGATCACTCTGCCACACAATTGGCCCACAAGACAAACTTTTCCCTTACGTTATCAGCAGCGGGACTCTTGGACAAAAAGGACATGAAAACAAAACATGACCTTATTAATATATTCCTTATAAACTAAAAAAAAAAAAACATAATACGATAATCAACAACCTTCAAATAACCTAACAATATAGTTTATCATTAAACCATAATTCTTAAAACTACAATTATAACAATCAATATTGATCAAACCACAAATTTAACATTTAACATAGAAAAACAAACACATTCAAAATGAATAAAAAACCGCAAAACTTAAATCTAGAATGCACACAAACCTATCAGTCTTTCTCGGCACAGCCACCAATCTGTGGCAACCGGAACTATATTCAGTTCCAGTCAATTGTACTGAACAGTCAATTAGTGATGGTCATAATCGTCGTTACCCTCATTATCATCGGTCATCAACGGTTGGGCAATCCAAAAGAGAAGTCTAACACAATCAATTACAGGCCAGGTCAGCGACAATAGAGTGGCTAAAAAAAAAAAAAAAAAAAAAAAAAAAAACTCTCCAAAGGAGGAATTACGGTCTACAAAATAAAAAAGAAAAACACTCACGAACACTCCTAGCTAACTAAACTATCCCACTATAATCAAAGATAAATAATAAACTTTCTATTATTCAGAATCACTCCTAGCAAAGATGAATAAAATGTACTTACTGTCAATATAATCAAAACACTTCCACGCTGGTCGAAAAATAATATAAAAAAGTAATCCAGCAATCAAACCACAACTGCCCCTAGCTGCAGTCAAATCAAAAAGAACATTCAACCAAGACATTCAGCACTGTCCTAACCTAGCTAAAAACAAACAAACAACCTCATTTATACCAACAGTCTTTCTCACAACAAACAATCGATACACTAACTACCTCTCGCTCGCTGACAGACAGTCTCTCTCTCTCTCTCTCTCTCTCTCTCTCTCTCTCTCTCTCTCTCTCTCTCTCTCTCTCTCTCTCTGGATTTGCCAAACAAAAAAATGAATAGAAGTAAAACAAAAATCAATCCTCCACAGTGTCTTATGGTAAACTGCCATTGTACTTGCACGAGTTTCTCTTCGTTCTTCATCTTGGGTCTCACATGTAGTTGCCATTCTACTTGCATGAGTTCTTTATGTTTTTCATCTTGTGTCTCAAGTCAAACTGCCATTCTACTTGCATGAGTTCTTTTTTTGTTCTTCATCCTATGTCTCATATCTAGCTGTCATTCTACTTGCATGAGTTTTTCTTTGTTCTTCATCTTATGTGTCACGTGTAGTTGCCTTTCTTCTTGCATGACTTCTTCTTTGTTCATCTTGTGTCTCACGGGTAGCTGCCAGTCTACTCCAATGAATTCTTTTTTGTACTTCATCTTGTGTATCATATCTAGTTGCCATTCAACTTTCATGAGTTCTTCTTTGTTCTTCATCTTGTGTCTCCCATCAAACATCCAGTCTATTTGCATGAGTTCTTCTTTTGTTCATCTTGTGTGTCAGGTCTAGATACCATTCTACATGCATGAGTTTTTCTTTGTTCTTCATCTTGTTTCTCACATGTAGCTGCTATTCTAGTTGCATGAGTTCTTCTTTGTTCTTCATCTTATGTGTCACGTCTAGCTGCCATTCTACTTGCATGAGTTCTTCTTTGTTCTTCATCTTTTGTCTCACGTCTAATTGCCATTCTACTTGCGTGAGTTCTTCGTTGTTCTTCATCTTGTGTGTCACGTGTAGCTGATATTCTACTCGCATGAGTTGTTCTTTGTTCTCCATCTTATGCCTCATGACTAGCTGCCCTTCTACTTGCATGAGTTCTTCTTTTTCTTCATCTTTTGTCTCATGTCTAGTTGCCATACTACTTGCATGAGTTCTTCTTTGATCTTTTTGTATGTCACGTGTAGCTGCCAGTCTATGTGCAAGAGTTCTTGTTTGTTCTTCACCTAGTGTCCCACATCAAACTGCCCTTTTATTTGCATTAGTTCTTATTTATTCTTTATCTTAAGTCTCACGTCTAGCTGCCATTCTATTTGCATGAGTTTTTCTTTGTACCTCATCTTGTGTACCATGTCTTGCAACCATTCTACTTGCATGAGTTCTTTGTCACATATAGGACAATTAATGTAACAGAAATAAAGTAAATGCGCAGGAAGTAGGGCAGATATTGCCGACGTATGACTTCGTTTCCTTTAATCCATGGGTTTTTTTGGGAAGCAGTTCGAGCCACTTTCATTTTTGCTTGGTATGTGATAACCCAGGCACAATTGTACTGAACCTGTTTACATGTCAACGGGTACAACGGGGAGAGGGGACACAGAGTGAGAAACAGTATGGTGCAGTTACATCACCTGCCACTGCTACTCTTAGGCGAGACAACCCCTCAAACCCCCAGCAAACTAGGTTAAATGAGGAGGCCCCTATTATGTGAATAGAGCCCAGTTAAGTTTGAGTAGTACTTGTGAGTGGTCAACCCTCACTAGGCCCACCTGCCATAATAAGCCTACCTCAATCGCGGCGCAAGACGTCCATAAGACGTCCAACGATTTCTTTTTGTAATATAAATGTCTCCCTGAGTGTCCACTCTCCCCATGTGTAGTTATTTTGTTAGTTAAAAGTTAATTCATTTGTATTTGAATGATGAAATCATTTGAGAGCCATCGAGAAACCTATACTTCTTCTGTTATGTAATATCAATATTCAAACTTCTATTTCACTCTCTATGAAGAAGATTTATGCTCATTTTGATGTCAAAAATTAACTTAGACAACAAATCCTCTTACGATGAAACAATCGTCTGATTCACAGCCTCCAATCATGTATTATTATGTAATTGATCCACACCCTGTGACATCTTTGTTCTTCATCTTGTGTGTCAAGTCTAGCTGCTATTCTACTTGCATGAGTTATTCTTTGTTCTTCCTCTTATGTCTCATATCTAGCTGCCATTCTACTTGCATGAGTTCTTTTTTTGTTATTCATCTGGTGTTTCACGCCTAGCTGCTATTCTACTTGCATGAGTTCTTTGTTCTTCATCTTGTGTTTCACGTCAAACTGCCATTCTACTTACACGAGTTCTTCTTCGCTCTTCATCTTGTGTGTCAAGTCAAACTGCCACTGTATTTGCATGAGTTCTTCTTTGTTGTTCATCTTGTGTCTCACGTCTACCTGCTATTCTACTTAGATGAGGTCTTCTTTGTTCTTTATTTCGTGTGACACATCAAACTGCCATTCTATTTGCATGAGTTCTTCTTTGTTCTTCATCTTATGTCTCACGTCAAACTGGCATTCTACTTGCATGAGTTTTTTTTCGCCCTACTTGTGTGTCACATCTAGATGCCAGTCTACTTACACGAGTTCTTCTTTGTTCTTCATCTTGTGTGTCACATCTAGCTGCCATTCTACTTGCAAGAGTTCTTCTTTGTTCTTTATCTTGTGTGTCACGTCAAACTGCCATTTTACTTGCATGAGTTCTTTTTTCTTCATCTTGTGTCTCACGTCAAACTGCCATTTTACTTGCATGAGATCTTCCTTGTTCTTCATCTTGTGTCTCACATCTAGCTGAAATTCTACTTGCATGAGTTCTTGTTTGTTCTTCATATTGAGTCTCATGTCAAACTGCCATTCTAATTGCATAAGTTCCTCTTTGTTCTTCATCTTGTGTGTCACGTCAAACTGCCATTCTACTTGCACGATTTCTTCTTTGGTCTTCTTTTTGTGTCATACGTCAAAATGCCATTTTACTTGCATGAGTTCTGGTTTGTTCTTCATATTGTGTCTCACGTCAAACTGCCATCCTAATCGCATAAGTTCTTCTTTGTTCTTCATCTTGTGTGTCACGTCAAACTACCATTCTACTTGCACGATTTCTTCTTTATTCTTCTTTTTGTGCCTAACGTCAAACTGCCATTCTACATGCATGAGTTCTTATTTGTTCTTCATCTTGTGTCTCACGTATAGCTGCAATCATACTTGCATGAGTTCTTTCTTGTTCTTCATCTTGCGTATCATGTCTAGCAGCCATTCTACTTGCGTGAGTTCTTCTTTGTTTTTCATCCAATGTTTCACGTCTAGCTGCCGTTCTACTTGCATGAGTTCTTTGTTCTTCATCTTGTGTGTCACGTCTAG